>NC_056735.1:451792481-452041409 GCF_019279795.1 Protopterus annectens
AGAATTGAATGAATGCAATCATTGTAAAGGTTACTTTGTTCTGAAAAGTTTGCCATTTACAGTTTTATAGTAACATTTATGGTTGTAGAGATCGGAACATTTGTTTGAACTGTAAGGTGAAAACTTCATGTGTTTTTTAAAAGGCCTGAGCCATGCCCACTGGGAAGTTAAGAGTACAAACGCAGCTCCATTGGAGGGAAGAAATGTGTTAGTGTGCAAGTAACACTGGAATTCATTAATATGTAGAACTTATTTATGCTTCATTGATTAAGAACATTTACAGAGCAAAACGATGAAGGGCTTTGAAGTTTTTTTTTTCTGCTGTAAGTTTGTAGATTTCTCTTTCATGAACGCTAACAAACATGAACCTTTTACAGATCAAAAGATGGAAGCTAAATGGCTGTAGCGATTTCTGTACATCTTACAACAGCACTACTGATCTGCACAAAGAAATTCATCAGTTACGAGAAGAGACAAAGAAGTTAAGAGATGCTAATTACCGACTGAATGAAGAAAATCATTTACTGGAGGAAGACTTACGGGACTTCAAAAGAGGACAAGTGGAATATACAGTGACAGTAGAATCAAATGATACAAGTCTTAATACGTCAAGAGGTGAGGAACTCAGGTGGCATTCACTACAACAGAAGAAAGTGTTGTTATTTACTTGAAATTAATAGTTCAGAAAATGTCTGATTTCCTATATATTCAGTTTCTGAAAAAAAAAAAAAAGCATTTTGTTGCTCCAAACACTAATTAGTCCACAATTTGGAATCATGACAGAAAAATGTTTATTAGGACAAGCTTTTACATAATAGTCAGGGTTGTCCCAGCTCCTGTTAGTGATCCAGGGGAATTCAGATAGGGTTGCCACCTGTCCATTTTTTTCTGGATTGCCCAGAAATAAAGGGCTTTGTCCAGCTGTCTGGATTTTACACTGTAAATCTAGAATTTTGTGTTACTGTCATGATCCCACCTTTTTTGAAGCTGATTGGTTAATATCAGGTTGCAACTGCAAGCAGGGATAACCAATCATCTCTGCTTAGATTCTGCAGCCCCAAAAACCGAAGATGAAATAAAAAATCCTGTAACTCGGGATAGTGAGGTGTCTATAAAAATAGCAATTTAACGTGCTTGACCACCATTTTATGGAAAGAGCAACCAGTGAATCCAAGAATGAACAAAATGGCAGAGTTGATTGGGCGGGAAGGTTTTGGCGTGCACTTGAAGTCTGTAGTGTTTTATAGTGTCCAGTGACAGTCCAATCACTTTGAGTCCACTCCACATACTTCAAATTTCAGTATATATGGGCAGCCAGCAGCAGCACCTCTTCACTCCAGTAAAGAAAAAAGTGTGTTTTTTTTGTAAATGTTTACCTCAAGTCCTTGACTTGTCCTCCTTGATGATGACCATGAAAATTTTACATGAAACTTTCTTTCAGCTTTATGGTACAGTATCGTAGTTACAGGAATAGATGTACCATGTATGGGTTAATGTTTCCTGTTTGCTCCCAAAACATATTAAAATATATTAAAATGGGAAAAAAATGAAAGTAAATTAAAATAAATAAAAAAGTAAAGTAGATGATCTACTGCAGTCTGTAGATCGCGACTTGCTTGCTAGATCGTCTGGTGCTCCAAATTTTCTTACAAGAATTTTAGAAGACCAGTTATCAGAAGTGTGGAGGTAGCTTTTGCTTTATTTGTGCAGACAAATAAGGTATTTAAGAGCTGGTGTATTCAGGCCTTTGGTTTTGCATGGGCTTGGGATTTGTGCCATATCTTGAGCAGTAGTCTAGAGAAAGGTTTTGCTTTGATAGAGGCTCTTTTCTTTATGTGTTGACTTAACTGGAGATAGAAAAACATTTTGTTTTTATTAGCAAGTTGGTTATCTTTGAAAAGCTGAAATTATTGTAATACTTTAATCACGTGATAGGCCTTGGTAGAAAAGGACTTCAAATGTTGTGGCAGAGCCACATGGTGGTTTTATTCTAATTAATATTTTCTATGTAAAATAGGGTATTTGAATGTAGGAATGTTCAGTTTTTGTGATACACTCTTCAAGTTTTGAACAATCAGTTTTCTGTTGTGGGGGTGCATGGTGCAGAATATTCAGTAAAAAAAAAAATTACAATTTTTCTATAATGTTGCAGACAGCAAGATGTAAATCGTGTAACCATTTTCTTAACCAGAATTATCATGGTACCTTGTGTTTAACTTGTGTAGTGTGCTATGGGATGCAGAAGAACAATGAGGTTTCCTCTTGGTGTTGGTAAGTCTGCTGAAGCTTTAGCTATTGAAAATCTTCCTGGTGGAAAAAACATGGATCCACAGTATCTCTTTTGAAGGAACTAGTTAACAAAGTAGAAGGAGGTCAGGGTAAGCGGAAGCTGCCTCAAGCAGCTGTGCCTCCAGCAAAAGCTTATGATTCAGAGAGTGCTGATTTTGCCCTCTTTTATGAGAGATGGTAGGAAAGGGAAAGAGAGAGAGAGAGGGGCAGAGCGAGAGAGCGAGAGAGAGAGAGAGAGAGAGAGTCATGATCAACTGTAACCGATGATGTTTAGAAGAAAAACAAATCTGAGCCTTCCTCGTCTACCATGAGTCAGTGAAGAAAAGCTAACAGTAAGGGAATAAAATACATAATTTTTTTTAAAGTCGTCCATACTGATGATAAACATAACTCACCATCACTACTTCACAGTACTCCTTCCTGTTTTCTTTAAATTACTATCTGCTTCACTATGCCACTGAACAGTGGACACAGTTATATTGAACAGATTCCCAAGTCCTAAGTAAGACAACTGCCAGCAGAACATAGACAAAAAAGAAACCACAATAACTAATCTTCCACTTGATATAACTCAGTCACTGAAAAACAAGAATTTAAATGTAATCTCCATTCACAATTGGGAGCCAGCAACAAATATAACACAACTAGCTGTGTTTGTGTCTGTATCCATTCCATACAGCTAACCAAAGCAAAACCAAATGGCCCATTCTGCAAGGTTTTAGCTTGGTCTGAGAGACGAAGAGTGACTAAACAATTTCCCACTTGTGTCAGCGACCACACTGCTAGTCCAACCAGCACAGTGGCTGCTGATCTGTATTTGTTTCTCTAGAGTCATCTGTGGACAAGCGTAATGCAACCGTCAGAAAATAAATTGAGAAGTAAGCTACATGGGAGTGCAGATAGGAAATTTTACCAATAGTAATAACTGTAAGTAGGTGGCACATAAAGTATGCAAGAAAGGTGTTAGAAAAATATGTATTAGTAATATGCATGCTTAGTGCATTCGAGGTTTAAAAGGGTTAATACATTTATTCTGTTCACACTGCATGAATCTGCACAAGCTACTAGAGACATTCCAATCCTGTTATGTCATGAAAATATGCGCAGCTATGATCTGCTTATGCTTTGGAAATTAACAGGAAAGTATTTGATTTATTCTAATGTCATGAAAATAATAATAATAAGTGTTTCATTTCTACTAGTGTCATGAGACTTAACAAAGAGTTATTGATTTTCTGCTTATGCCGTGAGAAAGTACACAGCTGCTAAAGCTATTGATAATGAAAACAAAGGCTGCTTGAAAGTATAAACCATAGTCAGCATTACTTGTACCTAAGCTAGAAATGTACCTTGAAATATAACACATATATATTAGAACTGCACAATTGAAGAATAGAAAGTTTGTAGTGGGCTAAAAATAAGCCCCAAGGTCAGGTTGTTTTTCTCAAATGTTTTTTATAATCCAGTCATGTCAGCAGGAAATCCAAGTAACATTTTCTATGTAACACATAGTGAGTTTTAAATCTGAACATGTCAGCAGGAAATCTAAGTAACATTTTCTGTAGAGTAATACAGAAAGCTGTGTCTAACTACGTCAACCACAGAAAAGTAACATTTCATAGAACTGTATAAAATAGCATACTGTTCACTAGTAATTTAGACAAATCCTGTGTTTGCATGCTTTGTCTCCTTGCTGCAAGTAATAAAGGGTGCCATACTTGAACCTTACGTGAATTGGTCTTTGAAGTTTTTTCCTTTGACAGATTGGTCCTTTGGACCAGAACCTTCTCTTCGCCTCGGATCAGATGGGCCAGGTGGTTGAAACCGCACGGGGAAGAAACCAAATCGGTTCTTCTTATTTGAAAAGCCCTCCAACTGAATTGTCGTACAAAAGAGGCCAGCCACTTTCTGATCTGCGACTGAAGGATGGGTCTCCAAATTGGTAATCAATCACATGGGCTCAGGTAAGGTGAATCTACTTTTTTCTGTTTTCTGTTTTAGATCAGGGACTAGATTTGTATTGTTTTTGTCAAGACTGTATTTTACAAGTCAGGGACAGAAAAGATTACTGTCTTGTCATAGATCAGGAGAAACAGAATAGGTAGGCAGTCATTCTGAAGAGACTATAACAAAATCCATGGTACCACGTTAAAAATAAGAGAAGTTACGTAACGATCAAAAGGGTAGAACAAAATGGGCAATAATTGCACAAAAAGACCCCAAAATCCACAGTTAACCGAAATACATGCAGTCGCAGCGCGCTGACAACATTAAATATTATTCAAAATGGGTTAATAAATATGAATTCGACGGAAAATTAGAAAAATCCTTGCTTATCAAACTTGTCAAACAGCTCAAAACTGATTCCAAAGGTCGGGTAAAAAAGCAATGCAAATTAGGAATTCCTCAGGCACACAGGTGGATTGAGGAAGTAAACCGTAGGGAACAAAAGAACAGCAATTCAAAAACAATGTTTTTAGATAAGGAGGACAATAACTTAGTAATAGCATCGGCCCCTCCGCCTCCTTACCAGAATATGAAGCAAGTGAACAGGTTAGTCCACCCCCACGATATCCTGCTGTCACTGAAAATAGAGACATTGTAAAAGTAAAACCATTTATTAGAGATCCCATCGGGACCAGGTCTCGAACACGGGCTGGTAACTCAAATGAAGGCATTGAGTTATATCAAATGGTTAAGAATCCATGATCTATGAGTGAAGAAGAAATATGTCCACTTATAGAAGTACCTAATCCCCAGGCAGGACAAGATGGTCAGGACCCAACTATTTTAGTGTACAGATCCTGGACTCCGGAAGATATCCAGAAAGCCACTGAGGGAATTCCCCATCCAAAAGTTAATTTTAGAAAATTCTTCAAAGATTTACAAGGAATGAGGCTGAGTTGTAACTTAAATGGAGAAGAGGTAGAAAAAATAGTTAGACAAATTGTGGGACCAGATTGGCACATGATTAGTGGCAACTGGAATTCACGTGACGCTGCACACAGGCCCCTCCCACATAGCAGCGCAGAACTAGACAACAGAGTAAAAGGTCTCACAGACCGCAACTCTGAAAAATGGAAGCCTAGGGCAGACTGGACTTGCATTAATCAATGCATCCAACAAGAAGGTGAAACTATTGACCGGTATTATGCCAGATTATTAGAATGTTTTAATAACCACTGTGGAATGCAGGTTCCTAAAGATCAAACACAAGATTCCCCATATGAACAGCAGTTAAAGAATGCATTTTTAAAAGGTAGTATTGCACCCATAAGCAGTTTTATTACAAAACACATGGTAGACCATCGTACAAGCAGGTTACAATCATTACTTGAATATGCCAGGCATGCCGAAAGGCATTTTAATAGCAAAAAGAAAAAGAAAGCTCAAGTATTTTCTGTAGAAGATGGAGCAGAAGTTTATGTAGTACAATATGGGAAAAAGGGCATAAAAAATGCACAGGGAAACAAACAATCTGATCACCGATCAGAAGACTTTGAAGGGCGAAAGAAAAGGGGTGAATGTTTCAAATGCAGTAAAAAGGGACATTTGGCAAGGGATTGCAGGAAAAATAAGAAGGCAACCACGGAAGACAAGGAGGGTGAGGACTGACTATATGGTAGTCAGGAATCACTAGAAGGGGATAGCAGACAATGGACAGAAGAGAATGTGATAGAGGGAGTAGAGGATGTGACAGAAGAGATAGAGGAAGTGCAAGAAGTTAGTGACAGTGAAGAAAATGAAATATTAGACCTAGCTTTATTGAGCCTGGAGCTCTATTTAGCAGACACAAAACCAGAAGTTACACTCTTGGTAGAAGGGAGGGAAGTCAAATTCTTGTGTGACTCAGGGGCATCACGAACCCTGTTACATCCCTCCAAGCTACCAGAAAACACAGAGTCACCTGATTACATACTGGTAAAAGCAGCTAATGGACAGCTGTATCGGGAGCCCCTCTCCCGTAACATTGCAGTAACTGATCCTGTTTCAGGATTTACTCAGAAAAGCAAAATTGTTGTTTCTGCAAAATGTCCAGTAAACCTCTTGGGCAGAGACCTTATGCAGCTATTTGGTATAGCAGTAGTCCCAACTATGCAGGGCATGGAAGCACAACGACAAATTGATACCTTTACAGTACAATCGGAGGGTGAAATGTTTTATTGGTACAGCCAGGACTTGGTTATGACTGGTCCAGGGACTGTGACTGAAGAGTTAATGAATGTAGCCATCAGCAAGTTCCCCTCCCATGACATTGATAAGCAACACTTGTTGCACTGTACCCTTTATTATTGTAACACACAAGGACTTGATAAGGAATATGAGCAAGAATTATTTAAAAATCATGCAAACAGATTGATATTACGTAACTTGTACTGGGACACAGAGGGGAACAGTGTAGCCAGCTGTTCATTGCCCCAGGAGTTCTTTACACTTTATAAATCTAATCGATTACCACATGTTAGCTTAACCAAGGACAAAAACATAGAATAGGCAGACCTAGGAGAAAAAGTCACAAAATGGGAGAAACAGACAGAATTAGAACTGTCAGAACAGGGAATACAAATACAGAAGTTGAATTGGATAACTCAGACCCACCCAGCCGTACACTTGCAGTCTAGCAAGGACAGCTGATTAGCACTCCTATTAAAGGAGGAAGAGAATGCCTTACAGAATATACCAGAAACTCTCTGGTCAACAGGAAAGTCAGATGTAGGACTTATTCGTACAGTGGGACCAGTTACTATCACGCCAAAGTCAGCATTTAGACCACAGAAAAAACAGTATCCCTTAAGAAAAGATGCAGAGGCAGGAATCAAACCTATCATAGCAGCTTTACTTAAGGAAGGGGTGCTGGTGGAATCTCCAGATTCACCATGTAACACACCCCTATTTCCTGTTAAAAAAGCAAATGGAGAATGGCGTATGGTCCAAGATTTACAAGCTGTAAATGACGCAGTAATACCAAGGTCTCCTACGGTGCCAGACCCACACACCCTGTTGAATGATTTAAAACCTCAACAGAAGTATTTTTCTGTGGTAGATATCAGCAATGTGTTCTTTTCGATACCGATACACCCTGACAGCCAGTATTGGTTTGCATTCACATTTCAGGGGAAAAGGTATACATATACGCGACTACCACAGGGATATTGTGAAAGTCCAACAATATTCTCACAAGAAATGGCAAGCAACTTGGCGGGATTTACCCCACCAAGAGGCAGTCAGATTTTACTTTATGTTGATGACATCTTGCTGGCGGCCCTCACCCAGCAAGATTGTAAAGAAGATACCATAGCGCTATTACGATTTTTAGCCACTGAAGGACATAAGGTAAACAGAAATAAACTGCAGCTTTGGAAAAAAACAAGTCAAATACCTAGGATATGTGATATCCATAAAGGTAGAACATTAGATGAGGACAGAAAAGTAGCAATTTTGCAAGCACCAAAGCCCACTACCAAGAAGGAAATTATGTCCTTCCTGGGTACAACTAATTTTTGCTGGAGTTGGATTCCAAACTATGCCTTGGAATCTGCACCTCTGACTGACCTGATATATAAAAAGCCTATGGCAGCACAGGATTTGTTACAATGGACACCAGAGGCAGAATCTGCTTTCTGCAAACTGAAATAGTTAATAGCGTCCTCATTAGTTCTAGGATTACCAAACTACCATAAATGTTTTTTCCAAACTGTAGATTGTAAGCAAGGTTATATGACATCAGTATTAACACAACAGCATGGGGACAAGCAACGCCCCATTGCTTACTATTCATCACAACTAGACCCAGTGGCACAGTCCTTACCCCACTGTGTACAAGCAGTAGTTGCAGCTGCAATGACAGTACAGGCTTCGGCCTCAGTAGTTTTATTCCACCCTCTCACTTTGAGAGTGCCTCATGCAGTCGCGATTATTTTACTGCAAGAGAAGGTAGCATATCTTTTCCCTGCTAGGCATCTTTCCTGTATGACTATATTGTTGAGCCAACCTCACATGACAATTGAACAATGCACGACTTTGAACCCTTCTACCTTGCTCCCAACCCCTGCAGACGGCACACCACACCACTGACTGCAGGTGATTGAGCAAAAGACACTACCTAGAAAAGATCTCATGGATGTCCCCTTGGATGATACCGAGGTGACATACTACGTGGATGGTTCGTGCAAAAGGTGTCCTGCAGGACAGAACCTAGTAGGATATGCAGTAGTTTCTGATACTGAAATTGTAGAAGCATAACCTTTACCACACAACTTATCTCCACAGGCAGCAGAATTGATTGCCTTGACACAGGCATGTACCTTAGCAAAGGGTAAAAATGTAAACATTTTTACTGACAGCCAGTACGCTTTTTCTACTGTACATGTTTTTGCACAACAGTGGAAAAACCGAGGAATGATAACATTTACTGGCAAACCTATCAATCATGCACAGTTTATTTTAGATCTTTTAGAATCTATTCAGTTACCTCAGAAAGTAGCTATTTGTAAATGCACAGCTCACACCAAGCAACAAGATAGGATTTCAAAAGGTAATGCGAGAGCTGATACAGTTGCAAAACAAGCAGCTTCAGAAGTATTTCTTTTAAATAAGGAACTACAACCCTCTGAGATTTTAGACTTAGAAATGTTAAAAACAATGCAGACACTCACTACGCAAGCTGAAAAACAAAGATGGGTAAAACGAGGAGTAATTCTCGAAAAGGGGCTGTACATCTCTAAAGAAGGGAGACCGATACTACCATCTAATTTGTTTAGATATGCAGCTTTGTTGAGCCATGGGCAGTGCCATGTCTCAACAGGGGGGATGGTACAGCTGGTGAACCAGGTGTTCACAACGTACGGATTTACAAATTACTCTAAAAAATTTTGTTTGATGTGCCAAATTTGTAACAAACATCGTGCACAAGGGGCGTTAAAGCCCAAGCAAGGGAGTTTCCCTACACCACCATATCCATTTCACACTATCTGTATGGATTTCATAGAATTGAACAAATGTAGATATGTTTTCCAGATGGGTGGAAGCCTTTCCAACCAAACATCCAGATGCAACTACGGTGGCAAAAGTTCTTGTCAAAGAAATCATCCCTAGATTCGGCATTCCGGAAAGGATCTACAGTGACAATGGTACGCACTTTGTAAACCAAACCATACAGCAGTTAAGTAAGCATTTTGGTATTTCTTTAAAAAATCATTGTGCATACCATCCGCAATCTGCAGGGCTAGTTGAGAGACATAATTGAATATTAAAGAATAAATTAAGAAAATTAATAGCTGAGACAGGAAAGAATTGGCTGTATTGTTTGCCCCTGGCACTGTTGAGCATGAGAACTGTTCTGACTGCAAAAGGATTGACTCCTTTCGAAAAACTGTTTGGAATGGCTTATTATACACCCCAGTGGAAACTTCTCATGCCCACAGACCAGGAAGCTGACTATACACTAGCTGAATATATGAGAAATTTGTTGAATTCTAAACATCTGTGGCAGTCAAATTCTGTTTCAGATAAAGAACAAACCGAAACATCGGAAGTGGCAGTGATCCCAGGGGACTGGGTTTGGGTGAAAAATATTAAGAAGAAAAACTGGACATCACCAAGGTGGGAAGGTCCATACCAGGTGCTTCTTTCAACACCCACTGCAGTCAAAATCACAGAGCGAGCTTCGTGGATCCACCTGATGCACTGTAAACTAGTTAAGAACTTTGAACTGGACAAAAATCTTACCTCTCCATTGGGGCCCTCAGCAGAAAGTCTGGCTACAAAGGGGGGTCAGATCAATAGGACAGATCTGTCTCAAATCCAGTGAAGAAACCATCGGTGCTGAAGGTCCTATTAAGGCAGAGAGTAAGATCACATGTCAAAAGCAAAAATGATAGAATCCAGAAAAATCCAAATAAAACTACTCGGGAGAGTTGGAGAAAACAGGAATGCAGAACAACCATTTCCTCAGAAGTATTGCATAATCATCCTGTTAACTGTACTAGTGACAATAATCTTTTTGTTGTGGCCATTCCTTTTCCAAGCCACACAAACTGAACTGAATAAACGTGGAGAGTTGCACGTAGAGTGGCACCCAAACTTCAACACTTACCAGGCAATCAAATATGTGTATGCTGAGACCTTCAATGTTTCGAATTGCTGGATTTGCACAGCTTTGCCAACAGCATATGGGGGTTATTGTTAACTTCAGTCCCCCTAGGAGCCAACAAGACCTGGGAAAATTTAGTCTATGATACATCAGATGTTACATCACAAGATAAAGTAGCATTTCACTTGTCTGTTCGACAGAAGGGGACTGTGTGTTTTTACAAAAATGATACAGTTCAGGTGGGTTGGAGCAATTGCAATGTGACTGTTCCCTATAGATGCTACAATAAAACTGATAACACAGGTTCCTATTGCAACACAAGCTATGATTCATTTTTTGAACTGATGCATAGGACAACTGATGAAGTAAGACATAATGCTGACCTCTATAAACAACTGATTATAGTTGACAAAAAAATGTTTCATCCAGAACCAGGACATAGTAAAGTTACTACCAAAGTAGAAGACTGTTATTTTGTATGTGGTAGGAAAGCATACAAGTGGTTACCTGAGAATTGGTCCGGCAGTTGTTATTTGGGGTACCTGGTTCCGGCCATATGACACACAGCAGTTTTGCCTCAGGGGAAAATTCAAAATGTTCGATGAGAACTCAAGAAGCCTGTCAATCCAGTAGGGCAAATCAATGCAGGCTGGAAAAAACATCATGCTGTGGGCCTAGGGAAAAATGGACTGTTGCATATGGACTTGGGTGATACCATCATCTCGTGGGCAGTTGTATTGCCAGCATATGGAGCAACAAAACTGAGAAAACTGTCTAAACTTCTTGAAATAATGAGCAATGCAACCTTTTCCACTCTAGAATTGGTGACTGATGAACTGACTGCCATGAGAACTGTAGTGCTTCAAAACCGCATGGCTCTCGACTTCACCCTAGCAGTCAGAGGAGGTACTTGCGCTTTAATCCAGGAGGAGTGCTGTTCGTATATTCCTGACCACAAACATGAGATAGACAATCACCTTGAGGTAATTCAGCAAGTGTCGGCTATGACCAAGCCAGGACCAAATCCATTGACGGACTTTTTTCAGAGATTGTTTGGGGGGTGGGGCAGTATCCTGATGAACATCCTGATTGCCATCTGTGTAGGAATGATCCTACTGGTGGTATGTGTTTGCTGCTGCATCCCCTGCATGAAAAGACTGATTAAAGATTTTATAGACATGTCAGTTTCAGAAACTTTATACCAAGGTGCTGAACTTGAAGAATTGTTGAAAAATTGAAAATGCTTTCATAAGTTTAAACTGAATGACTCTCTTAACTGCAAATCCTGAGTAGGAAGAGGTTAAGGGAAGAAAAACTGTTTATGCTTATTTTGAAAGTAGAATAAAAGTATTAAAAGGGGGGAAATGTTAGAAAAATATGTATTAGTAATATGCATGCTTAGTGCATTTGAGGTTTAAAAGGGTTAATACATTTATTCTGTTCACACTGCATGAATCTGCACAAGCTACTAGAGACATTCCAATCCTGTTATGTCATGAAAGCATGCGCATCTATAATCTGCTTATGCTTTGGAAATTAACCAGAAAGCATTTGATTTCTGCTAATGTCATGAAAATAATAATAATAAGTGTTTCATTTCTACTAGTGTCATGAGACTTAACAAAGTTAAGGTCACAGTGAGCTGCCTGTTGGGTGCTAGGATCCGCCACATAACGCAAGCACTCAGGTCACTCCAAAGCAAATACAAATATGACTCAGTCATCATACATGCTGGTGTGAATGACCTGAGATGTACCTCCCTGGACTACATGAAAAGAGACATAGAGGAGCTCTCTGATCATGTAGCCCAGGCCGGTATGACCCTGACCTTGAGCAGCATCTTACCCTCACCTAGAATGATGCCACAGTACAAAGACAAAATGATTGATTTTAACAATTGGCTAAAATTTTGGTGTCATTCAAAGGGGATCCAGTGTCTGTCAGCCTGGGATGACATGCTCGACAAGCCACATTGCTTCGCTAGGGACAGCTTGCACCTGTCACCACTGGGCTTTCGGATATTGGCAAAGGCTCTTGCCACCCCCATAGTGCCATTTTTAGGCAAGGCTCAAAAGTCAAACCCACCTCCATAGACAGCACAAGGAACAAGAAACTAAGGGTAATGCTGCTAAATGCCAGAAGTCTTAACCTCAAGATGCACACACTCGAAGCTCTCCTCAGTATGGAGAACATCAATATCTGTGCAGTGACAGAAACCTGGTTCAAGGCTCCAGAGAGCACCCCAGCACTACCAGGTTATACCTCATATCATGCTTTTCTGCCCCAAAACCCAGACCGAACCACAAAAGGAGGGGGAGTTTCCATATTTATCAAGGATATCCACACCTCCAGGTTAGTGGCATTGCACGAAGTATCGGAGATCATCCATGTGCAACTAACAGTGGGCAAGACTGCTTTTCAGTTTATAACATCCTACAGACTACCCTCTCAAAGTCAGGAATCCCACTCGGCTTTCCTGAAAACATTGGAGAACATGAAGATCTCTCCGAACACCATTATATTGGGCGACTTCAACCAGCCAAACATAGACTGGGAGCACTACTCAAGCCCCAGCACCTTAGCCCAAAGGTTCCTGGAAATTATAAACTCAAATGCTATGGAACAACTAGTCACCACTCCCACAAGAGTGGATAACATACTAGACCTGATCATTACCAACATGGGTACTCTATGCTCCATACCAGAAGTATATCCCTCATTGGTAAGATCAGACCATAAATTAATTTCACTGGATATCCACATCCCGACCCCACCCTCAACCCAGAAAACCACAGTGAAAAACTTCTTAAAAGCGAACTTCTCACTTCTCAAAACTGAAGTGGAATCCTTCAAGGCCCCAGGGCCAGTGGAAACTACTGCCCAAACTGCAGAATCCTATATAAACGCATTCTACGAACATTTCCAGGAATGCATGGATCATGCTATCCCAAACAAAACCAAGACCCAATCATCTAAAGGCAGGTGTCCAGTCTGGTGGACCCCAGCCATAAATAAACTGTACAACAGAAGAAGGAAGCTACTACATGATAGAGCAAAATCCCTAATAGGGAAGGCAGCTCTAATCAGTACTAGCAAAAAATTACGATCCCTCATAAAATCCTCCAAAGCCAGCTTCGAGAGAAAAATTGCACAGGACACTAAAGACAATCATAAGGCTTTTTTCAGTTATGTTAGGAACCTGGGATGCAACTCCCAGACTTGTTCTGAGTTGATTCTAAATAACAAAAAATACACTGAACCCACAGACATCGCCAATATCCTGGCAGACAGGTTCAGTGTAAACTTCTCCACCCCTCCCCCCCAAAAGAGCAAGTATCTATCCCAGCAGAGGGCTGCCTCCCAAACATCTCTGATGCTCAGGTGAAGGCTGCCCTCTCCAAAGCAAAAAACACTGCTTCCATGGGACCTGATGGCATCCCGAGTTGCGTCCTACATGAACTCCAAGAAGAACTAACCCCTCAAATAAAACAGCTGTACAATCTCAGCCTCACTACAGGATATGTGCCCACAGAATGGCATACAGCAATAGTGGTCCCACTCCACAAAGGTGGAGCCTCTACGGACCCTGGAAACTATCGCCCCATAAGCCTGACTAGCCTAGTCTGCAAGGCTATGGAGAGGATCATCATGGAGCTCATAAACAAAGACATTAGGGACCTACAGACACTAGATCCTACCCAATTTGGCTTTGTCAAGGACAGATCCTGCCTTTTGAACCTGGTTCACTTCTTTGAAACAGTCACCAAAGCCATAGATGAAGGGAAGGTAGTCCACACAGCCTATCTGGACCTAGCAAAGGCATTTGACACAGTACCCCACTCGGGCATCATAGATAAGCTATCCAGCTTAAATATAAACCCCTATGCCACAAGATGGGTCGCAAACTGGCTCAAAGACAGAACCCACAGAGTGAGAGTTGCTGGAGCCATGTCAGACTCGAAACCAGTCACAAGTGGCATCCCACAAGGTTCTGTCCTGGGACCGCTCTTGTTCAGTATATACTTTTCTGAGGTACAGGCCAACGTGGGAGGACTATGGCTCACCAAGTTCGCAGATGACTGCAAACTGGGCACCATAATCGACTCTCCAGCTGACACAAATATCCTACAAAAAGGTCTCACAGAGATGGATAACTGGTGCCAGAGCCATGGTCTAAAGCTAAATGCCAAAAAGTGTATATTCATACCCTTTGGCAAAAACAATGTGCCCACAAATTACCACATAGGCGGTAACCCTTTAAGTACAGAGAAAGTAATTAGGGATCTGGGGACCAAAGTTGATAGCAATCTCTCCTTTGACAACCACATTGCCAAAGTGGTTAGAAAGACCTTCTACATAGCCCACCTCATCATGAAAGGATTCACATCTAGATCAAGAGAGGTAATCGTGCCCCTTTATTCATCCCTATTCAGGCCTATCATAGAATATAATGCCCCTTTTGGAATGTACCTTACCCGACACCTGCAGCAATTAGAAAGCCCCCAAAAGTACCTCACCAAGAGGATCAAGGGACTCTAGCAGATGCCATATGCTGCTTGGTTAAAAAAACTCCAGCTCTACTCAGTTGCATACCACCTACTTCGAGGCGATCTATGCCTGACATATAAAGCTATGTCCAATCCAGAATTAATGGACATGCTCCACCTCAGTAAATCTAAATCACTTAGAGCCACACGCTCGAGGGACTTGAACCTCAGCACAGAAATAAATAGAACTTGCTGGAGGGACAGATTCATAACCCAGAGGCTCCCTTCGCTCTGGAATAGAATTCCAATTCATGTTAGGCAGAGCACCTCACTGAATCTCTTCAAGAAGAATTTTGATGAGTGGATGGAGGATCATAGGTTTGTCCTGGGGATTACTTCCGTGTCACTATTAGACAGAGGCACAGTAAACTAAACCTTAAAAAGGGCACAGTATACTCAAATCAAGGGGTGGCGTAAGCCAAACAAAATCGGGCTAGGCTTGTAATTGCCCTAAGGCAGATAGCCTAGTATGAACCTATGAACCTATGAACCAAAGAGTTATTGATTTTCTGCTTATGCTGTAAGAAAGTACACAGCTGCTGAAGCTATTGATAATGAAAACAAAGGCTGCTTGAAAGTATAAACCGTAGTCAGCGTTACTTGTACCTAAGCTAGAAATGTACCTTGAAATGTAACACATATATATTAGAACTGCACAATTGAAGAATAGAAAGTTTGTAGTGGGCTAAAAATAAGCCCCAAGGCCAGGTTGTTTTTCTCAAATGTTTTTCATAATCCAGTCATGTCAGCAGGAAATCCAAGTAACATTTTCTATGTAACACATAGTGGATTTTAAATCTGAACATGTCAGCAGGAAATCTAAGTAACATTTTCTGTATTGTTATACAGAAAGCTGTGTCTAACTACGTCAACCATAGAAAAGTAACATTTCATAGAACTGTATAAAAGTAGCATACTGCTCACTAGTAATTTAGACAAATCCTGTATTTGCATGCTTTGTCTCCTTGCTGCAAGTAATAAAGGGTGCCATACTTGAACCTTACGTGAATTGGTATTTGAAGTTTTTTTCCTTTGACAAAGGGGTTGTAATTCCTTGGTAAAATAGTAATGGAGCCAAGGTACTCCCAGTACAAACAGCTAGGAAGGGAAAAGTCAGTGTGATGAGGCCAAGCAAGGTTGTAATGTCAGTTAATACAATCATCTTTACCAGAAATTGATAACAGAATATGGGCAGAGAGAGAGAGAGAGAAGTGGTAGGACAGTGTTATATGAAAAAACAGCTATTGTTGAGTTTATGATGAAGAAAACATAGATGTATTCATTGTTTTCATTGGTTATGACTATGTGTCTGGAACATTGATTGGTTTATTCTGTCTTTAAATTCAGGGTGAGCACAGCTAAGACATTTGATCTGATGAAGGCTAGTAAGCCGAAAGCGCTTATCAGGGAATTTTACTGTGCTCCTGTTTTTGTTGTTTTTACTGAAGATTAAAGTTTGTTTTTAACATTTTTACAGCTGTGGTGGAACCAAAGATTTTTTCCTACTACATTGTTGAGTTTATTGTTAAGTCTAGAACAGAAGCTGTAGGGGAAAAAGAAAACAGATTACTCACAAGGCAAACAAAATAATGTATGACAATTATGAAGATCAATCAGAGCAAGAGGTTAGAAAACACTGAGAAATGAGAATGGAAAGGCAATCTAAAAATACACAATGAATGGATAACTATAGCTCCCAAATATGCAAAAAAAAAATTCTAGAAGATTTAAAACTTTCACACACAAGTGTTTGCATAAGTATTCTGTACTCAGAAAATATCAACCTCAGTCTGCCTCCCAGACCTTTGCAGTCTTCAGAGAATTTTTTCCACAGATAGCATTTGATGGAGACGTGATGGGAAAGTGGGGAGTACCTGAGTGTGATGTGAAAATGTTTTTGGGGAATGTAACAAGTTGACAGATTTTTGACATTCCCAACAGAGTACTTTGTCAGAAATGTGTGTGTGTGTGTGTGTGTGGGGGGGGGGGGGGATGATATTATAACTACAGAAATTATTCTTACATAGAAACTGAATTGCTTATATGTAACAAAGTCCTGTTAAGTTTACTGCTGTTGACTGTCAAAACAAGCAATTGCTAGAAAATGGAAATCACAAGCATCACCAGCTGTGACAGAGTTTTAGTGTGGTAAAGGAGATGAAGTGGTTGGAGGTAAGATCTTTAGAAAATGGAAGATCATATGATCATAGGATCATAGGAGATCACTAGGCTACAGGTCATTTCAAGCCTAGCCGTTTCATCCCAATATAATACCATAGATATTCTAGTCAATACCCAGGATTAGATTTAGTAATGACTACCCATGTCCAGGAGGGTTGTGGGCACTGCCCCCAGTAAGAATTTATGGTGCCCCATCCACTTACCCATGTTCCTTTTGAACAGTGTCATAGAGGTGCTCTGCTTCACATGACTTGGCAGCCTATTCCAAAGCTGTGACAGTCACTGGGAGACAAATCTGTTCTCCAGCACATCCTATTCAAGTTGCTGGCCATATTTAGGTCTCAGGAACGGATAGCTGTAGTCCTGTTTGATTTACAGATGTGCAGCAAATTTATTAGGTTCAGGTCGGAGATTGCCCTGTAATTCAAGCATAAGCCTCCCCTAAAAAGTCTATACAATACTGAGTATAGTGACAGAGACTTTAGTCAGTCTGTGTAAGACACGTGCTGGAGTCCCTTGATCTTCTTAGTTAAAAACCTCTGATGTCTCTCCAATTGCTGTAGGTGCTTTGTATGGTACATGCCGAAAGGGGCATTATACTCAATTATAGGCCTGATTAGTGATGAGTATAGAAGGATTATAACCTCCTTTTCTCTAGAGGTGATGCCTTTGCTAATCAAGTGTGCTACATAGAAAGCCATCCTTACTAGAGTAGACACATGATGGTCAAAGTTAAGGCCACAGTCTACTTGTGATCCCAGATCTCTTACCACTACTTAGGTACTTAGGGTATTGTTAATTTGATAATGTGAAGGGACATTGTTTTTACTGAAGGGAATGATGATGCATTTCAGTTTGAGTATATACAAAACAGTAGGGGGGCCCAGCACTGATCCTTGTGGCACCCCACTGGTGAAAGATCTGTTGGCTGATGTGGAGTCACCCACTTTGATAGTTCATGACACGTTTGTGAGCCAGTTGGCAACCCATCTTACAACAAAGTGGTTTACATTTAGTTTGCTTAATTTATCAGTAATGCCTGAGTGTGGGATTGTGTCAAAGGCCTTTGTCAAGTTGAGGTATCCTGTGTGCACAGATTTGCCCTCGTCAATGGCTCTGATAACATTTTTGAAAAAATCCACCAGGTTTAACAGGCAAGATCTGCCCTTGATGAAGCTAAATTGGGTCAGATCCAGGGTTTGGAGGTTGCATGTGGATACGTTCCATGGCTTTACAGATGAGGCTGGTCAAACTTATGGGTCAATAATTCCCTGGGTCTGTTGCCTAAGCCACCTTTGTGAAGGGGAAAAAACATTCTTGTTTTCCATTCTGCAGGAAAAAAGCCTGTGGCTAGGCTATGATTGAATGGGGTACTTAATGATGATGCTAGTTCATGTTTTAGTTTGTTTAAAAGACAGCCTGGGATGCTTTCTGGTCCCATAGAGGCTGTTTTTTTTTTTGCCTTAGACAAGACTTTAATGATCTGCTCTTCAGATATGTAGGGTGGGGGGAAGTTGAGGGCAAGGTTTGTGATAAGTATGTAGGGGATAAGGGAGTGAAATTTTCTCCAGATCTGTCCACTAGCAGGTTTGCTATCTCTGCGGAATCAGTGTGTGTGATACCGTTCGTTAGTCACCTGTTTGGCACATGCTTGGGTCGTACCTTTTTAGCTATGTACATAGCTGTAATTGGCCTTATGATTATCCTTGGCTGTGATTGCTAAGTTTTTCTCAACGTTACCATTAGAGGATTTGACATGTTGCCTTATTTGCCTGTTGAGGCTGAGGATGGTGCTCTTCCATTGTTGCAGCTTCGCCTTAGTAAACTATATAGAAATAAATGGAATATCTTGGAACAAAACATACAAAATATATTTTGGTGCAATACATACAATATATTGTTCATAATTAATGATATTTCATGGAAGGTATGAGTTAAGCAAAGTATGTAATGTTAAACTGAATAATTGTTAAGACAAAAGTCATATTTATATAATGAATACAAATTAACAGTTTTAATGGTTTATTTTCTTTTTAATAATTGAAGGTATACTAATATCACTATGCAATGTGTGGTGTTAATAAAAAAAATTAAGAAAGTGTAATGCTGCCACTTACTCAGTGGATTCTCTCTGTGCAAAGTGAGTTCGCCTTGTTACACATATTCGCATTTTAAAGACATTAACAGCAAGAAACAATCTGACAGTTAGCCTACTGACCTAACATATACTCGACCCATGATTTGTTTTCTGACAGAATCACTGCTATCAACAATCTGCCACCACTAGCACATATTGCTTTAAAAATAGTTGTAAATATCTCCACAAATGTTAATACAGTCACTCATTTTGCACTGTCAAATATTTTTTGACAGCTGGTACCTGACTGCATTAAGACAGCAATCTGTATTTAGTCTTTAGTTCTTTTGTATGCATTACATAAGTAACTTACATACTTAGTTGAGGTGACACCAAACCTTTGGCAGCAGTCAGCAATGAGCGGCAGTAACCAAAATTGATTTGTGGTAATAATGTGTTAATTGCAAAGCATATGATACATGAAGTGTTCCTTTTGCTGGGATGTCACCACTGGATAATTAAATTATGCAAATTACATTTTCAAATCTTGTCTTTTATGTTAACTTATGCCTCTAAAGTTTACAAAATTAAGTATAAACTTGGAGATCTAAACATTTCATATAATATAGCACATGGCAGGCAATGCAATTCTGTGTGCCTCTGTTCTATCCAACACCCCCCAAAAAAATGTTGTTCCCTTTAGATAACTTTCCTTGATTCATCGTACATCTGTTGCTGCATACAATAACATCATATGGATTGTGGAAGTCAAGATCATTGATTCTGGGTATGGTTTGATAAATGAAGCACGGTTACCACTAGGAAGGGGTGTAGTCAGATCACTCAGGAAGTGTGGTTTGCTGATCAGGCAATGGCACAACTGAAAGGTATAAATAAACACAACAATAACAAAACAACAAATAAAAAAACAACAGAACAGAAAACTACTTGAACGTTGAACCGTCTTTATTGTAGCTTTGGCGCTTTATTGTGTCAACACGCTTTCATGATCTAACATGCAGATTGAACATAAAACATATTTAAACACTAATTTTTATTATATATCTTAATAATATAATTATGCCATTTTCACACCACATGACACATGACTGCGATTGGACCATACAGCAGGACAAATGTTGTACTGTAATATAATTAAAAAAAATAAAAAAAAAAACTATAAATACAAATACCTATTGACTTCTCCTAAATTCTGATTAAAATGTATAAACATCATATAAAAGAAGCTATAATGCTACTTAATAAAATAATAATAAATAATATAAAATATATAAAATATATAAAATATGTTGCATAATAGCAGATGATTTACTGTCCTGTTGACTCATATTTATTAGTATTAATATGTATTAATCCTAAACATAATATAAAAATATAAAATTAAAAACAATAAAAACAAAAACATCTGTGTAGTGTACATCATACTCTGTGTCTAATACTAAGTCCAAAATGATTGGAAATGGCCAAACCCATAAAATCATGGTCATCACATGTGACATGTGTAAAATGACAAACATTAATAAATTTGATAATGTAAAATAATAAAAGTTGAAATAATTGATATGCAATGGAGATGTGCAATACAAGGATGTGATCCCTGCATTCTCAGTTCAAAGCTAACAGGGTTTATGCTAAATAAAATCATAATCATTAATGGCACTTGTTGTGACATCAGTACAAAATTTGCCATCTACTTTTTTGGCCAGGTTCTGAGTTCATCTTCCTTTCCCTTCTTCTTAACCTTCCTGATAATGCTCTGATCTAAAGTGTAAACCTATACCCTTGATGATTATGATGTCGGTATAAAGCATTCTTAGGTCTCTTTCTTGTTATTGTATATTTGCTATGTATGTTCTTAAACTTTCTTTCGCTTTTCTGTTTTGCCTATATAATAGGACGGACACTTGTGCATGTGGCAATGTAAACTAGGCTGCTGAATTGCAATTACATTTGGATGTTGATCTTGGTATGCACTATGTTCTCTAATCTAATGGTATGTGTGGTGTTGATGAATTTGCATTGGTTTGCACATCCACATTTACTGGATTCCTTTATATTGGTTTTTGTGTTGTTCCTATCTTTTCACTTTGTACCACATTCCAGTAACATTTTTTTTTGATGCAGTTTTGTACACGGTGCTCATCTCTCTGTTCCAACTATATTCCCCAGGTTGCCCCCAGAGGTTATAATATTCCAATACTTCTTCAAAATGTCCGTTGTTTCTGTTTATTTATTACAACTGAAAGGTGGTGACCCTAAATTCAGAGCACAAACTGAGGTTTAGCCTAAGAAATTGTCCTTTCTATGTTGTTACTAGTTTTAGAGTCACTATAAACATTTGTTTACTGGTTATGCATTTTCACAATTACTTTACGCTTTGTATTTAAATTCGTTGAATAAAACAGTTGAGTTATACGTTTTTTGACCTTTACCCTAGATCTGAAGATTCTGCCTTTCCCCAAGAATTCCTTTATTTTTTAAGCAAAATGATCATTTGTCAAAGAACTTATCCATTGAACAGACAATCTAACCTGCTTAGTCCTTGCAAATCTGTTGTTGTTGTCATTGCTGGTTCCTTCAGTGAACCTAACTAGGGGATATCTACTACCACTAAGGGCATATTAGTGATAGACTGTGATGAATAGGCATGTAATCCTACTTGCTAATACTAATTAACAAATGATGGACAAGGGTTAAAATCTCATGTTCTCCACTGCTGATCACCAAGTAATATGCAAAAGGACAATTGATCCTAAGAGCATACACTTAGTAAACATTGCTGTTTTGGGTAATAATCAAAACTTGACACAGATAAAAAGCCTTTGCACTGTATGGTTGCAATTCAGACTTAAAAATCATGCACCCTCCAGGATTTCACTTACCTCAAAATGAGCCCAGGTTCAATCAGTGAACTCTTACCAACCAAAACTAAAACACAAATAACATTATTTTTCATACACACACATTTTCCTGCAGGGGTTAATGATACTTGTCTGGTATTATTATCTGTCATCTGTTCAGAAATCCCTTTTCTTGAACAAAAAAAAATGTTGCTACAGTTCATCAAAACTAAGCTGATTGTGAATTGCTTGTTTTTCTATGTGTGAGACAGGGACTGGGAATTTGTCCTTTCCCCATTGTAGTGCATGTAGCAGGGAGTGGGGATACATCCCCCATATGAGGGTATGGAAGGGGTCTTGTCTCCCAACAAAAAAGTGTTTATTGTGTTTCTATGTTTTTTGTAATAATGCAGACTTTAATCTTTTTAGATCAATGTTTTGCCATTTGATCCTTTACATTTTCAGTTTTATGACATATTCTTGTCTAATACAAATATTCCTTTCTCTATCTTTATAGTAACACTACCACCTCCCAGATCATTCTGGCATACCAAGAACACAACTGCTGCTTACCCTTAAATATCACAACCATTAAATATTTTTACGGTAGCAACAGTCCACATAGTAGCCTATCAAAAGGTGGAAGCCCACAGATGAGTTTATAAAAGCAGAATGCACATACCTTTTACCTAATATAAACCCCCCTAGCAAAAAGCCTTGAAATTTAAACAATAAAATAATTTCAAATTTAATTCCAAGAATGTGCACTTATAACATATGGATGAGCGCTTTCACCATTACAGCTTCTTCAGATCCTTGTATAAAAGTCACAGTAGACCTCCCCTTATATAAGCAGCTCAATTAATCAATTAAAACAATTTAAACAATTAAAAGCAATGCTGGAGAATTTAAAGAACTCTCCCATATATAAACATGTTAATGTAAAGTAAGACAAAATATATAAAACTTGCATAGTGACCTAAAAACATGTAAATAAACATTCTGATAAGTTAATATTGATAAAATACATAATCAAGAACATATACAAATAAATGATAGTTCATTTTATGTGCTTGTCTCAGCTTAGGTTTTATAGAAGCTCTATCATTCAACCCATGCCCCTATCAGCTTTCAAACGAATGATCCAGTCAGTCTCCTTAGATTCAGTAAGATTCATAGTATTACCACCCCTTATTCACAAAAATTATCTCTAGGACCGGAACAAGAAAGTATGATCATTGTCATTGGTGGTTATATGTTTTAAGGCATTGTGTAAAGTGCCCTTTCTCATGTGTTAAATTTGCTCTCTCATTCTATCCGTTAGTTTTACCAACATAGAAACTTGGGCATGCCTGACAAGTAGCTAAATACACCACATTAGGTGTCATACAATCTGCATCTGCCTTGATGGAGAAAATGGTGTGTAAATCTGTATAAACACCTCACTGCTATCAATAAATGAACAGAAGTTGCAGTGACCACAGGGTTTAGTGTGACCAGTGTTCTTCATAATCCTATCATGTCTGGGGTGACAAAGCAAGGTTGCTCTTATTCGAAATAGGAAACTTGGTGTCTCCCCACAATGCGTTTCAAGTCATCATCAACCAGGAGAATATCCCAATGTTTGCTAATAATTTCCTTTAACTGATATTGATCAGAAGTATACAGAGTAGAAAATTTAATAGATCTATTTAACATATGATCTCCAACGGTTTGATCTTGGACCCTGGGTCCAAAGTATGGTGCACCTGAAGTGGTGCGTGACATGTATGCTTCCTCCATGTATGGTATAATCTCATTATCCTTGTATCCCGGGTCAGTAATCTATTTCTCAGATTGTCTAATTCTGAGATAAATCCCTGTTCAGTGGGGTTCAATCTCGAGGCTCTAATGGCCTGTCCTTTCATTATATTCTTAAAAACAAATTGTGGGTGCATACTAGACCTTAATAACAAGGAATTGCAGTAACATGCCTATAGACCCCATTTATCATATCATCTGTTATTCTCTCAATATATAGGTCTTAAAAATCAATCCTATGTGTGGAATAGTTCATGGTAAAAGTAAGGAATGTAGTTAAATCATTCATAATGGATAGCATTGATTCCAGCTGTTCTGATGTTCCATTCCAAAGAACAAAAAGGTCATCAACAAACCTTCTGTAGAACACCACATGTTCACAGAAAAGTGCATTCTTAAATAAAACATGTTCCTCCCAATATTATTTGCACATGGAGTGCCCATAGCTTATAGATCTGGTCTTGGAACATGAATAAGTTGTTCTCCAAGACCAGTTCTAAAAAATGAACTATGAGGTCTATCAATACTGCAGTGTAAGTACTGTGTGCTTTCAGATAATTTAACACATAATCAAGTCCTATATCATTAGGTATTACAGTAAATAGGGATTGAATGTCAAAAGTCACAAAAGTACAACTAGAGATTCTGTCATGGTGCCCAATACATTCATACAGATCAATCAAAAATTGCTTGGAATCCTTCAAGACTGTAACATTTTCATTCAATACACATCTCAGATGTTTCTCCACAAAAACTGAAAGGTGTTCAGTTACCCATCCACGGCCAGAAACTATGGGTCTCATGGGTGGGTTCTTCATATTTTTGTGTACCTTGGGGAGACCTTGTATAATCGGTATAGTGGGTGTATAAATCATAAGGTATCCATATAGCTCCTTATTTATTAAATTACTTCTAAGAATATCATAAAGCGTGTCATATTCAATTACTTCTAAGAATATCATAAAGCGTGTTATTCCCACCCACCCGCCCTGTTTTTGTTTTGGTGTTAATCTTAGTGGCATTGAAACTGCCCGCCCCTCAGCCTGCCTCTGGGCCCATCTCATTTGCTCACTCAACTGAGTGCAGTGAGATCATATTCTGATTTCAGGCACTCCTACTGTGTACAAAGAGAGCATCTGGGAAATAGAAAAAAATTAAGCTTATTTCCTGCCTTTCTTGTTAAGTGGTACAGACTATTTGTAGGCTTCTGAGCCCCCAAGCCCTTCTGTGTTTGAGGGAAGCCTTCTAGCTTGTTTTTTTCTTATAACTAGCCAGTTTTCTAGTTTCAGCACTCAAATCTGTTTCTTTGATCTCAGCACTTGTTCAGAAAAAAAAAAAAAAAAAAAAAATTTCATCTGCTTTTACTGTACTTGTGTTTTTACCTACTTCTTTTTACTTTTGCATCATCTTAAAATACTCAATTGTATTTATTACTGCTTGGTGTAACTCATTCTAAGCCTTTTGGTTTAAAAACTTGGGCTTCGGACCAGTTAGTTGTTTTGCACTGAGAGGTTTGTGGTCTGTACTGTTGTGGCAGAACAGGTAGCTTACATCCTTCTAGGTTGAGAACTGCTGATTGAGGGCTCAGTGTCTGTTATTCTAAAAGTGTATTAATTCTGGTTTAAGCACTTGGGCTTTCAAGCCAGTTATTTTACATTAAGAGGGTTCGTGGTCTGCACTCTTGTGGGAGGAGAGGCTGGACTCTGCCCTTCTGAGCTGGGAATTTCTGGTTAAAGGCTTATAGTGCATGCATATCTGAACTGTTTCTTACTGAAGTTGGTGTGCCTTGTTTGCTGTGGCATAGACTGGATTCAGGCCTGCTGGATCTAGCTTTGTTTGTGTAACTTGAGCACTAATCCAGACATTCTCTAAAGTATTCAATGGTATTTATTACTGCTTGGTTGTAACTTGATTAAAGTGTAGCTATCATTCAAGTCTTTTGGATTAAGCACTTGGGCTTCAGACCAGTTGTTTTACATTAGGAAGGTTTGTGGCAAGCACTGTGGTGGCAGGACAGGTAGCTTTCATCCTTCT
Organism: Protopterus annectens; assembly: GCF_019279795.1. Lineage (NCBI taxonomy): Eukaryota > Metazoa > Chordata > Ceratodontiformes > Protopteridae > Protopterus > Protopterus annectens. Next base: position 451,818,363 of record NC_056735.1, read on the forward strand.
AAGTTGGGAACTGCTGATTGAGAGCCCAGTGTCCAAGTGTATTAGTTCTGGTTTAGGCACTTGGGCTTCAGGCCAGTTATTTTACATTAAGAAGGTTCGTGGTCTGCACTCTTGTGGGAGAAGAGGCTGGACTCTGCCCTTCTGAGCTGGGAATTTTCTGGTTAAAGGTTTATAGTGCCTGAATATTTGAACTGTATCTTACTGAAATTGGTTCACCTTGTTTGCTCTAGCATAGACTAGATCCAGGCCTACTGAATCTAGCTTTGTTTATATACTTGTTGTTTGTTTGCTTGTTATTTCCCTGGAAGCTAATTCACCGCAACTTCTCAGCTTCTGTGGATCACTAGTGATATCTGCATTGCTTACTGTACTTATTTCCTTGTTTCACTTGAAAGAAAGTTACTGTTTGTCGTTTTGCATTTAGTTACTTGTATCACATTGCACTCAAGTTACCTGGCACTTGCTCACTAAAGCAATTATATAAGTCAGCACTAAAAATTAAAAGCACTACACCCTCACTCCCCACTGGCCCTTGTTTTCAATTAAGGATTTCCCAATATTATTCTAGCATGTCCAAAGGTCAGTTGTCAATCTCCTCTCCGGTCCAGCTGGTGAATCTGGGAATCTTGAGGCAATGTTATAACTGCCTCATGTACACAGACAACCCTCTCCTCCTCCCACATAACACAAATACTTGCGAGAGATGCAGCTATTTAGCCAAACTGGAGGCTGAGCTCTCTCAACTCAGGACTGGCAAGACCAGACAGGAGGAGAAGGCAACTACACACACCACAAAACCAGCCTCACATAATGCTACCACTCCACTGAATCAAACACATAAACATACAAAGACATACTCGAGGCTCTGAGTAAAATTTACCTAAACAGCAGAGGCCTCCAAAGCAGACACCCAAACAACTTCTACCTCAAGACACCCCACAAGCAACACATAAACCACAAAAGCAGTGTGCAAAGCAGTCACAGCCCTTAAGGCCAAATACAACACCAAACATACTTGTCATAGGTGACTCCATAGTCAGACACACTGGCGTCCCACTCACCAGGCTGAACAAGGAGAGGGTCACAGTAAGCTGCCTAGAATCCGCCACATAACACAAGCACTGTCACTCCACAGCAAGTACAAATATGACACAGTCATTGTCCATGCTGGTGTGAACGACCTGAACCTCCCTGGACTGCATGAAAAGAGACATAGAGGAGCTCTCTGATTATGTAGCCCAGGCAGGTATGACCCTAACCCTGAGCAGTATCCTTCCTTCACCAAGAATGATGCCACAATATAGAGACAAGATGATCAGCTTTAACAATTGGCTTAATGTCTGGTGTCATTCAAAGGGGATCCAGTGTCTGTCTGCCTGGGATGACATGCTTGATAAGCCACGCTGCAGGGACGGCTTGCACCTGTCACCCCTGGGATTCCGGATATTGGCTAAGGCTCTTGCCACCCCCATAGTGCCTTTTTTAGGCAAGGCTCAAATTCTAAACCTACCACCCTAGAAAACAAAAATGGGAAGAAATTGAGGGTAATGCTGCTCAATGCCAGAAGTCTAAATCTCAAAATGCATGCACTCGAGGCCCTTCTCAGTATGGAGAACATCGATGTCTGTGCTGTAACTGAAACCTGGTTCAAGGCTCCTGAGAGCACCCCGGCACTATTAGGTTTTACCTCATATCATGCCCCAAAACCCGGACCACACCACAAAAGGAGGGTGTATCCATATTCATAAAGGATACTCACACCTCCAGGTTGGTGGCAATGCATGAAGCTGAAACCATCCAGGTGCAACTAACAATAGGCAAAACTGCTCTACAAATTGTAGCATGCTACAGGCCACCCTCTCAAACTCAGGAACCCCACACAGCCTTCCTGAAGACACTGGAGGGTATAAATGTATCTCCAAACACCATCATATTGGGTGACTTCAACTACCGAATATAGACTGGGAACATTACTCAAGCCCTAACTTTCGGTTCCTGGAGTTCATAAATTCAAATGCCATGGAACAGCTAGTCACTGTTCCCACGAGAGGAGAAAATATACTAGATCTCATTGTCACAAACATGGGGACAAAATGCTCCACACCGAAGTATATCCCTCATTGGTGAGATCTGATCATAAACTAATCTCACTGGAAATCCACATCCCGCCCCACCCCAAACAAAAGACCATAGTGAAGAACTTCTCTAAAGCAAACTTCACACTACTCAAGACTGGTGTGGTATCCTTCAAGGCCCCTGAGTCAGAGGAAACCAACAAATGCCTTCTATGAACACCTCCAGGACTGCATGGATCAGGCAATCCCAAATAAAACCAAGACTCTTTCCACAAAGGGCAAGCGTCCAGTCTGGTGGACCCCAGCCATTAACAAACTTTACAATAAGAGGAGAAAGCTATTACATGATAGAACAAAATCCATAAAAAGTCACCCCTGATCATTATTAGTAAAAAGAGCACTCATAAAATCAACTAAGGCCAATTTTGAGAGAAAAATTGCCATGGATTCAAAGGACAATCATAAGGCCTTTTTCAGCTATGTTAGGAACCTGGGTGGAAACTCACAGATATGCTCAGAATTAGTCCAAAATGATACAAAAATCACTGAACCCACAGACATTGCCAACATACTGGCAGACAGGTTCAGTGCAAACTTCACCCCCCTCCCCTAAAGGAGAGATAACTATCCCAGCCGAGTGTAGCCTCCCGGACATCTCAAGTGCGCAGGTGAAAGCTGCTCTCTCTAAAGCTAAAAACACAGCATCAATGGGACGGATGGTGTCCCGGCTGTGTGCTAAATGAGGAATTAAACCCGCACATAAGGCAGCTGTTTAATCTCAGCCTTACCACAGGATGGCAACTGTGGTCCCACTCCACAAAGGTGGCCTCTACGGACCCTGGTAATTACCGCCCCATAAGCTTAACAAGTCTAGTCTGCAAAGCTATGGAGAGGATCATAATGGAGCTCATAAACAAAGATATAGGGGACTTGCAGACATTGGACCCGACCCAGTTTGGCTTTGTCAAGGGAAGATCATGCCTTTTGAACTTGGTCGACTTCTTGAAATAGTCACCAAGGCCATTGATGAGGAAAGGCAGTCCATACAGCCTACCTTGACCTTACACAATACCCCACTCGGGTATTGTAGAAAAACTACCAGCTTAAATGTAAACCCATATGTCACAAGATGGGTTGCAAACTGGCTTAAGGACAGAACCCACAGGGTTAGAGTTGCTGGCGCTGTGTCAGACTCCAAGCCGGTCACAAGTGGTGTCCCACAGGGCTCGGTCCTTGGCCCCTATTGTTTGGCATCTACTTCTCAGAAGTACAGGCCAACATGGGAGGACTTTGGCTGACAAAGTTTGCAGATGACTGCAAACTGGGCCATAGTGGAAAGTGCATCGGACACGGATATCCTTCAGAAGGGACTCACGGAAACAGATAGCTGGTGCCAGAGCCATGGCCTGAAGTTAAGCGCCAAAAATGTATAGTCATACCCTTCGGGAAAAACAAGGTAACCCCAAGCTACCATATAGGTGGCAATCCACTAAGCACAGAAGAGGTTATCAGGGACCTGGGGACCCAGGTTGACAGTGGCCTTTCTTTTGACACTCACATTGCTAAAGTGGTTAGAAAGACCTTCTACATTGCCCACCTGATCATGAAGGGATTCACATCCAGATCTAGTGAGGTCATTGTTCCCCTGTACTCTTCACTTATCAGACCAATGATCGAGTACAATGCCCCATTCGGGATGTATCTCACCCGACATCTGCAGCAATTGGAGAGACCCCAAAAGTTCCTCACCAAAAGGATAAAGGGACTCCAAAATCTGTCATATGCTGCCAGATTGAAGAAACTCCAGCTCTATTCAGTCGCATACCGTCTGCTCAGAGGTGACATGTGCCTGACATACAAGGCCATGTCCAACCCGGAATTAATGGACATGCTCCACCTCAAAAATCCAAATCCACCAAAACCACTAGAGCAAGCGACTTAAACCTTAGCACGGATATAAATAGGACGTGCTGGAGGGATAGATTTATCACTCAGAGACTCCCTATGCTGTGGAATAAAATCCCAGTCCATGTGAGGCAGAGCACCTCGCTGACTCTGTTCAAGAGAAATCTAGACCTGTGGATGGGAGATCGTAGGTTTACCCCGGGAATCATCTCTGGGTCACTGCTGGACAGAGGCACAACAAACTAATGGGCACAGTATTTTTTCATATAAGGGGTGGCGTAAGCCACAATAATTTGGGCTAGGCTTATAAATGCCTTAGGGCAGATAGCCTAGTATAAACCTATGAACCTAAACCTATGAACCTATGAATATATCTGACAACAGAGTGAACCTGTTCCATGGAAGTAGGTTCATAGAACCTGTCCTGTAACATGGAGGACATAGCCTCCATATAAAATGACATATCCAATACTACAACTTTCCCACCTTTATCAGCTGGTCTAATTATAATGGTAGGATCATTCTGCAATTTCCTCAGACACTGACGTTCTCGAAAGCTCAAGTTATCCCGCCTCTTCTGTTTTTGGGGTCCCAGTTGAGTATTATAGTAACTATACAATTCCTCCTCTGTTAACTTAAGGAATGCTTCAACTAATGGGTGGTGAGTTGGTACAAAATCACTTAAATTCTTAAAAGCAAACTTCCTGCTCTGTGCTGATTCTTTCTCAGAATCATTATAAATGAATCTAAGCATTACATTCCTACAAAAAAGTTTTAAGTCCACCATTGTATCAGTCAATTTGCTCTGGCTTTTAGGAATAAAATTCAAACCTTTGTTTAATAAACTGGTATCATCATCTGTTAGAGTAATGTGGGACAAATTATAGATTAACGCTTGTTCCACATTCTCTTTAAAGTCTGATGGGGCATAAAATCCCCTGATAATTTCCTCTTCTGTCTGCCCCTGCTCATGGAGCAAGGTCTGCGAGGACCTTTTTCCATAGAGGAAAAGTCAAATCAAACTTGAGAGCTTGCTGGAATCAGTCAAAGTAGTAGTTTTCTTAGGTTTAACAACAGGCTCTGATCCTTCTTTTGTAGAAACAGGTCTATTTTTAACCACATGTACCCGTGGATGGGTAACTGAACACCTTTCAGTTTTTGTGGAGAAACATCTGAGATGTGTATTGAATGACAATGTTACAGTCTTGAAGGATTCCAAGCAATTTTTGATTGATCTGTATGAATGTATTGGGCACCATGATAGAATCTCTAGTTGTACTTTTGTGACTTTTGACATTCAATCCCTATTTACTGTAATACCTAATGATATAGGACTTGATTATGTGTTAAATTATCTGAAAGCACACAGTACTTACACTGCAGTATTGATAGACCTCATAGTTCATTTTTTAGAACTGGTCTTGGAGAACAACTTATTCATGTCCCAACACCAGATCTATAAGCTATGGGCACTCCATGTGCAAATAGCTACGCCAACATGTTCCTGCATATTGGGAGGAACATGTTTTATTTAAGAATGCACTTTTCTGTGAACATGTGGTGTTCTACAGAAGGTTTGTTGATGACCTTTTTGTTCTTTGGAATGGAAGATCAGAACAGCTGGAATCAATGCTATCCATTATGAATGATTTAACTACATTCCTTACTTTTACCATGAACTATTCCACACATAGAATTGATTTTTAGACCTTTATATTGAGAGATTAACAGATGATATGATAAATACGGGGTCTATACAAGGCATGTTACTGCAATTCCTTGTTATTAAGGTCTAGTATGCACCCACAATTTGTTTTAAGAATATAATGAAAGGACAGGCCATTAGAGCCTTGAGATTGAACCCCACTGAACAGGGATTTATCTCAGAATTAGACAATCTGAGAAATAGATTACTGACCGGGGATACAAGGATAATGAGATTATACCATACATGGAGGAAGCATACATGTCACGCACCACTTCAGGTGCACCATACTTTGGACCCAGGGTCCAAGATCAAACCGTTGGAGATCATATGTTAAATAGATCTATTAAATTTTCTACTCTGTATACTTCTTATCAATATCAGTTAAAGGAAATTATTAGCAAACATTGGGATATTCTCCTGGTTGATGATGACTTGAAACGCATTGTGGGGAGACACCAAGTTTCCTATTTCGGAATAAGAGCAACCTAAAGCGATTGCTTTGTCACCCCAGACATGATAGGATTATGAAGAACACTGGTCACAATAAACCCTGTGGTCACTGCAACTTCTGTTCATTTATTGATAGCAGTGTGGTGTTTATATACCGGTTACACACCATTTCCTCCATCAAGGCAGATTGTATGACACCTAATGTGGTGTATTTAGCTACTTGTCAGGCATGCCCAAGTTTCTATGTTGGTAAAACTAACGTTAAGGGATAGAATGAGAGAGCATATTTACCACATGAGAAAGGGCACTTTACACAATGCCTTAGCAAAACATATAACCACCAATGACAATGATCATACTTTCTTGTTCCGGGTCCTAGAGATAATTGTTGTGAATAAGAGGGTGGTAATACTATGAATCTTACTGAATCTAAGGAGACTGACTGGATCATTCGTTTGAAAGCTGATAGGGGCATGGGTTGAATGATAGAGCTTCTATAAAACCTAAGCTGAGACAGGCACATAAAATGAACTATCATTTATTTGTATATGTTCTTGATTATGTATTTTATCAATATTAACTTATCAGAATGTTTATTTACATGTTTTAGGTCACTATGCAAGTTTTATATATTTTTGTCTTACTTTACATTAACATGTTTATATATGGGAGAGTTCTTTAAATTCTCCAGCATTGCTTTTAATTGTTTAAATTGTTTTAATTGATTAATTGAGCTGCTTATATAAGGGGAGGTCTACTGTGACTTTTATACAAGGATCTGAAGAAGCTGTAATGGTGCATCCGTATGTTATAAGTGCACATTCTTGGAATTAAATTTGGAGTTTTGTTCTTACTTCTGCTGTACTCCGCTTCCTTTGTGACTTACATTATATCTACCTCACGGAACTACAGAGTTTGCTTGCTGAGCAGTGGATTTTACTTTACTTTATTTTTTATTCAATAAAATAATTTGCCTGAAATAAATAGAATTAAGAAATGCACCTTGTAAAATTAAATATGAAAGAAGCTTTAAACTTGCAAAAAGAAATACCAAATAAATTAATTTATCTCTTCATAATTCCAAATTTCTTTCCATTATTGAATGTTTCACTCCATTGTTGTCGTCCATCATTGTTAAATCACTTTAACTGCTATCTATCTGTGACAAACTTAAAATATTTGCTTATTATTACCAATTCTACTTCCACTCAGAAAACTTCTCACTCATTAACATATCTGTTTTTTCCTTTACTACTGCAAAATGAACATTCCCTAAACTGTCATGGCTGTGTGGAACAGGATTCCACAGCACATTAGAAATGGATTATGGCATGCTTCAGCAAAGGATTTTTTTCAGTGAAGCACCATTCTGTTCATCTCTTTCATCAAAGTGACTCCAGTTTATGGCATTCTTTTACAATGGGTAACCCCCCATGCCCACCCCTCCAGCACACATAGAAAGATTTTCCTACTGCAACCCCTTAACTGATATGACCAACTCCAAGATCATAACAGCTCAGGGTAAATAGATAAATCATAGTAAGCTGGTAAAAACATTGTTCACTGAAAAGCAACACTTTTAATCAAGTATCTTAGAAATGCTTTCAAACTTTTCTGTTTCAAACCATGACTACTTAACCACCTAACAGTATCCTTCTCCTGCAATCCATTCTCCAGTCACCTGTACTAAATCTGCATAGTAACAAGGCTCGCAACAGTCATTCCCTCTATTCTGACTTTGCACAGTTTTATTTGGTGCCTTTTACTGCTGATCCAGTATTACTTTATTGTTATTAATATTTATTCTGTTGTAGATAATCTCTGCTTGGCCAATATTATCAAAAGTGTTGTTAATATTTCCCACTAATACCTGATTACAAAACTGATGACTGCCATTCTGATGTAGCCCACATATGTATACATGTAAATAAGTGAATGATTCAGATTTAAACTATGTATACTTTACTGTTATATGCCAGTTTGGCCTGGGTTATGTCTGAAAAGGGTCTACAGACCAGTATAAGTATAGTTATCAAATAAATAAATGAAATGTTTTTTCACTTGATGGGCTTGTTTACTCAAGAAGCTCTACCTAACTTCATGGTTGTGGGTGGGTTTGACACTTTTTAGGTCACTTCTACTTCCTGGTGCCCTAAACTTTGACATGTAATGGAGTGACCTTCAATGTTGCCACTTGGCCTGCAAAGCTACTGTTTCCCTTGTTACTTGTGTGATAATTACTTGGAATTCGACTCAAGAGTAGCCCTCTCCACAAGGACCTCTTAAAGTAACATACGAGTCATGTGTGAGTACTTGTCATATGTCAGAGGATTTTCAAGAGGTCCTATTTGATTAGTCATCATTTGCATACCTTCCACTTTTAGAAATGGATAGATTTTTCTGCACCATCAAGTAGTAAGTTGTTTTATAAGTACCATATGTGTATAATGTTGTACCCTTGTTACTTTCTGCTTACAAAGGCATTTCTCATATTTGATGGGATGGTAAAAACTGGGGATCATTGGTAGCCACAGCTTCCTGTAACCCACAAGATACTATTACATGTGGCATGGAGATGTCATGCCCCAATGCAGGAGGACAAGATTAGAAAGAATTAGCCATGGAGACTACTTTCATGATGGAGAATATAACAGTAGTTGATTACTTGCATATCTGTTAATCTGACCAATGTATGCCCACTTTCTTATCTAAGATGCTTTTTCCCACCACATTTGAAAACATTAATGTAGATACAGCTTTTTTTCTGTAACTATTTCCAGTCTAGTATTTGTCCTTTGCAGTGTACCAAAAATTGTCCTACTTGTAGACAATGCTGTATTTGGTATGCCATATTAACATCCGGGCTACTTAAACTTCTTATTGGTTATACCTCCCCGTTTTCTGCATTCCTAAGAGGTAACCATTTGAAATGTAGGGACCTGCTAGAGCGAGTACCAATATGTGAAGACTGAATGGCCGAAAGATCAGATTTGTATATACTAATTCTGAGATGCCATTTCTTGGGATGTTCCCTTTTCTCCAAGGCATGGTGATCTCAGGGTTACTATATATAAATTCAGGAGTTGTGGGGACCTTGCCTCCCACATGGGGGGGGGGGGGGATTGTAGGAGATGCTTGCCCCACCTTCCAAAAATAAGTTTTAAAGACAAGAGTGATTTTTGAGACTCGCTCTTCTCCTGTGTTTTTGGTCTTTTTTTCAGCTTTTTGGCACTTGACAAGCATATAATCATAGACATCTCCTAAAGCCAATATTCACAGTTTTATCATCTCATCTTCCCTAGGAAGAGAACTTATGCATATAGCTGCTATGTGGGTTGTGCTGCCATTTCTAATATCCACTGTTCTCTTCTTTAAACAAATTAAAGGCAGCACCTCAGAAATGCAGTACTTCTCTTATCCAGGCACCTAGTGCGGGGATAGAATCCACAGCTTTCTCATCTTCCCAGCAGCACAAGTGACTGAACTACCTTTTCAGTCACTGACACTGCACTTACTCTGTTGCTTTGAGTCCTTCCTTGCATCAGTTCTGCAAATCTTCTTCAGCCAGTAAAACAGTTAACAACAAACCAAATAAAGTAAATGATATTGTGCTAGGACATTTTATTTTTTATCATTATTAACTTTTTTATTTCTTCAGGTAGCTAGTTAGGACCACATTGGCCCATTTCCATTCATTACTTTGTTATACCTAATTTAAATTGAGAAAAGCAATAAAAACAAATGTGCTTAGTAAAGTGCTTAGGTAGGTAGGTAGGATGTCCATTCAACACAGATATCAATATATAATGAAGGGATGTGGTAGGTATTATGAAAACATTAAGGCTTATGAAAGTTATAAAAACACTGTGAAGCACCCCTTCTGATGATATTAGTTTTATATTCATGCGGTTTATCTTTTTCAGTCATATATAAATATAAGGAGTGGACAGTCAGAGTAGTCATAAAATATATTATTTATTTATTTGTTTGTTAACTGTATGAATAGACTGGTCCAAGGACCTTTATCAGCCTCAGTCTGGGCCAGAGGCACAAACAAATATTAATCCACATCAGTCAAACATCTACAGACCAAAATGAGAGCATTTTCAATTATAAAAAAATAACACAGTTAACAGTAATACACAGTCAGGATAGCAATGATTCAAAAGCTATTTAGTTAACAGCAGTACTGTAGATGTACTAATATGCTCAGCCATTTAGTAGTATATATTTTTTTCCTGATAATTTAACTATAGATCATAGCTGTACGTTCAGTAGGAAATCTTGCACTAGGCTAGGACAGGTTAGTTTAGCTAGTAGCTGTCTATAGGCCTTTTTAAGTAAGGGTAAAACAACACATGCTCATGGGATGCATTGAATATAGGCAGCTATAACTGCAGAGACCACCTTCAAGAAAGTGTGATGTAAAGGTTGGCATCAAATGGTTACCACAAGGTTGTAGATTATGCAACAACTCTTTTGCAGTTTTAGCCATAACTTTCCCCAAATTTATGCAGAGATTGACCAGCATAGTATTGTTAGCACCTGCACAACTTGTAGTTTTTGGGAGTGGCAAACTATGACCACTGTTACTTTCTACCCCTGAAATGTACTCTTTATGAATGTCACCAGTCACCCTTTTAGGGATTTAATGTCTGCAACCCCTACCCTTACCCCTTACTTTTTGCTGACCTTCTAAAATGTTTTGGGTTGAGACAGAAATTGTGTTTTTTTCTACAGTTTGCTTTGGCTTTGTTATATTTTATACTTTTATCTATCCTCTTTTGGAAAATCACTGCAAATGTGTAGGGTCCCATAAGCAGTTTCATCTAACCCACCACCAATTTATTTATTTTAATTGTCCCTTTAGGGTGAAGGTTATCTAGTGACAATTATTTCCTCTTAAACTTCTGACTCTTGGTAGGAAAATATTCTGTAGAAGGCTGTTTTTGTAAGACAGCCAAGTACATCAGTCCCATTAGTTGCATTTAACAGGCCCTCCCAAATCAGGGCTTCAACCTCAGTAAATAATACAGATGTTGTACCTTCAAGAAAAGGATCTTCCGGAGACATAAATTTTTTGCACTTAAACTTGTTTAAACAACCATTAGAAGATGACCTGTCAATGTCACTTAATGTATTGGTATATACTTTATTTTTTCTGAGTGTATGGGATCTGTTGATCAGGACCTCCAGCAGATATGCCTTCATCATTGTTTTGGTTAGGTCTTGTCTGGTCACAGATGAACAAGTAATATTGTTAAAAACCATGCTTCTTTTCAGAGTATTGATGTTCTAGCTTGTCTGTTTTATGATAAGGTCACCCAGCTGGACAAAGTCTTGAGAGACGTAGTCTTGATTAAAGTTTAGAAAGTAAGTCCTTTGATTGACCTGTCAGTGCAAGGGGGTGAGACAGACAGCTCCCACCAATAATTTGCAGTAACTTCCTAACACTGCTTCTGTAAAGAATTATTAAGGGTCATCCACCATGGTATATGTGCTCTTTAAGACTAACCTGCCTTATAATTTCTTCTTTTGCCATCCAAAGATCCCCACATATTATTCAGATGACATGTTTGGAGATTTTTATGGCACGGGTAGTAAGATGAAATCAAAACTCAAACCACCCTCCCACACACAAATAAACATACTCAGGGTGGTCGTAAGGGTCTATCTCAGCCCCACTACTTTTCTCCGTATTCATTAATCCCATTTGCCTCACTTTTCTACTCTTCGATATAATTTTATACATAGATGATAGGTGTGATCTACAAATTTTCTCTATTCAGTGATACCAACTCAGCAGATAGAGCAGTTGGAACCAAATTTTGCCTAAACAAATTCTCCAAAATTAAGTCATTTGAGACCCACTAGAAGACAACTTTGAAATTATCACCCACCTTAAAAAAATAGGTATTTATCTGGGTCAGATATTCACCTTCACTCACCACATTCAATAATCCAAAGCCAAAGTAAAGACACTGCTATTTTTGGTATTAAAAAATCTCACATTTCTTATCTAGTGAAGGCACAGCAGCAATAGGCAAAGGAATTTAACTACCATATGAGCAACAGGAATATGGTCTCCCAGTCATTGCCTCATAAGTTCATAGATAAGCAGACTATTACAAGCTTAGCCAATAACCAGAGGTCAGAATTAAATCCTATACCTTGTATCTTTATGATTAGGACCTTAACCATTATGCCAACCCTTCCCCCACAAAAGGATTGCAGAGTAAATTGAACATTATAAAAAATGCAAATATGGAGTTTCATACTAGGTTACCAGTCTACAAACTGTTACAAGCCTAGCCAATAACAAGAGGACAGAACTAAACCCTGCACTTTGTATCTATGAGGTAAAGACATTAACCATTAAGCCAACCCCTCAGCACTGTAAAATAATAAATTCCCCAAACAAACTAGAGCAAGACAAACTTATAGGCACATTACACTAACCTCAAGACAAGAACATCACTGCCGTGCAATTAAAAAGTCAAAATAGCTACATCTTTAAGGAGTGCAGAAATCTAATACTAAATTGCGCATACTAACTACAGTGAGACAAATCTGTAGGCTCATTACAGTAACTCATCCTCAAGTCAGGAGCATGACTGCAGTATACTTAAAAAACAAAATGGCTGTATTTTAAAGTTGAGTGCACAAATCTAATGATAACTTTCTTGACATCTAAACTTGTAAATCTAATTACCCCTTGTATCTGACAGTAAACTTCTTCACAACATCAGTAGCAATATAATGTAGCCATCAGGATACATAGTGAATAGCACATTGTGGTGTGTCAAAACACTAATTTAATTGACTTCTATCTTCAGTTGGGCTGCTGTATTATCAGAGAGGTCACAGAAATGTAGGTATGAGGAAGTTTTTCCTTGCCCTCAAGACTGCGCAATCTCAAAAGTTAGTATATTTAGTGATGCAGTGCTGCAAGGGGAAACCCTCCCCATGGGGGGAGGGTATAGGAGACTCCCTCCCACCACCAAGAAAAATGATTTTTTAGAGCCTTTGCTAAAGTTGGTCTTGTACAATGCTGACTTAATAGTGCAATGGTACTGGTGCATTGTTTTCTGGTTCTTTATTTAACCTTAATTCTGAAGTCATTATGCTAAGGTGTCCCCAAAGCAAGTTCCAGTTTATCTCCAGTCTAGTAAACATTCATCATTTGTCTAAGGCCCAAAAGCTGAAACTTATTTTTGTGTTAAGGCCCTCAATGACTTTAAACTCTTGCATGTCTAGTACTACACTTCAGAGACTGACTCAAATACAACTGCTTTAACCTCTACATAATCAGTTGACCAACTCACGTTTTACTTTACATGTTAACCTCATCTGTTTGAAATCTATTCTGAACTCACTGATATTACAAAAATATAAATCATGGAACCCTCATTATGTTAACTACCGCCTCACCCATTAAATAAGCAGTTGTTATTTTATCCTGATTAATGCTACTCATTCATTTTAGGTTCATGCAAAGAAGTTCAGTTGCATTTCAACCGTTTAGACACCACTTGGAGTGCTTCAGCACTCAGGTTTGACTACAAATGTGATACCAGCTTTTAAAAGCCAGTATCAAAGAAAGATTAGGATCAGCTGATCGCAACCCCCAACACTTTGCACCCAGGGAAGTTGCCCCTCTTGCCGTATCCAAGCTATGCTGCTGGTATTTCTAGTCAGTTTTGACCTCAGGCTGAGACTGAAATTGGTCAGAACTGACCAGTGCTCTACCCCAGTATAGAAATTCAAATAATTACTAAAAAAATTACAGAAAGTTGACTCACTTTAGAAACTAATACAAATGGTGTATATTATACTCTTGTTGTTTAATGTAGTGGACATACACTGTTTTTCTATGTAATAAATCTGAACTACTCTGTTGCTACTTATATTTCAGCATATTTTTGATGAAATATTGTGTATTTCATCCAGGTTGAGCTTGAAAATGGTGAATATTTATCAGTCCACTACTCTGGTTAACAAATATAAATAAATATATGAATAAAATATACAAAGATCCTCCTGTAGACATCTTCTAATGGCATCTGTTGTTTGTGGTTTTCTTTCCCCTCCAGGATCTCCCAAAGAGCATCTCTAACCAATTCAGCTGCACAGACCACCCTCATCCTTCATATATCATTGTTTTCCATGTGGCCTGATAAGACAGCATTTGTAGTCTCAGAAACTTTGAAAGTAGTGATGTCATTAAGTAAAGCAAAAGATATACAGCATCTAACTCCCCCACCTCTCATGGGAGCAAAATTTTATCGAAAACACTTGCCCATCTCATTAAATGTCTTTCAACCACTGGCGTAACTTATTTAATAAGCTTCTAGGAGGGGAACCCAAACCAACTATGCCACATATAACAAATGAGAAATCACAAATAATTTGAAAGCCTGAATCCTCTGGTATAACTCCAGTTCTGAAAAGGTTGTTTTATTTTGTTATTTGATTCTTCATACATTAATGCATTGACTGTTTTACAGTCCATGTTAATCATACTACCTGACTTTTCAATTTCATTTGCTCCCATAAAAAGGGATTATTTCTTCCAAAATTTTCCCCAGAAGTTTTGTTGTTTTTTAGCACCTTTATTGAGTTATCATGTAAGACTTAGGCAAGCATGTATTTATACAAAAAGAAAACAAACCATATTAACATGTTCCTGGTTACAAACATTATGCAACACTTATATTCTTTGTATAATATAATTATCATCAGTCCAACATTACATAAATTGTTCAATTCCTGCTTTCCCATACACCTCACTTCTCTTCCAAAATATTATGTATTATTCCAACAATTTCCATTTTCTATGTAATTTGCTCCTACCATTATCTAAGTATCCCACTTTGAGCTATTTTATCTCTGTTAAATATTCAGTACTTTAAATACAGTTGGTCTAGACTTTTATTTCCATTTTCTAGTAATCGTTTCTTTGGAAGCCGCCAGAATTAAACTCAGCAAGGCCTTACTATGTCTAGACAATTCAAATCTTGTATCCCAGCTCAAAATAATAATTTCCTCAGTTACACCTATTTGCAAAACCAATGTTTCTGACAGAGTACTCTGTAGGTCATTTGTAAGGTCTGCCAACTTACTACACTCTATAAATATGTGCTCCCAGCTATGTCTTTCTTACCCATCACACCTCTAACATTTGGTACCTACCTGAGAAAAATTCTTTGGAGTCTGCTTTGGGTCTAAAAATAACTATGCAAACACTTCCAAGCAAAAATCCTAAATTTTATACACTTTGTATGATCAAACTTTTAAAACATAGACTTTCATATGGCTGAGACCATATGATCGACGTTTCAAAAGTTCAAATACCTGAAAAAAAAAAATAAAACAAAACAAAAAAAATTCCTGGACGTTTATCATATTTGATTTATGCTTTTTTTAATTTGGATTTTTACATGTTTGTGGTTTTAACTTTTGGAATATCTGTTTTTAATCCTGAATTAAATATATCTGCCTATAACATGGCATTTAGTTCCTGGTGTTTCCTGAGCCATTTTCATTTTTTGCTGATTTTTATATCCTCACTTCTTGTTTCACTTAGGATTCCCTATCCCCTTCTTTTTGCTTATATTCTGATATCAATCACTGGTAGGGAAGGCAGTCTCCAGCCTGCAGTCCAAATGTCTTTTTGGCCTCTTCTCATTCTGTTACCTTTCTCCTCAATAGATATTTGCTCCCAAATACCTTGGTTCCTTTGCCACTTTTTTCAATAAATTCCAGCCAGTCTTACCTATTCTCTGTACTCCTAATTGCAGTCATCCCTATTGGCAAAATTTCCTTTCTCCATCCTCATGTTGGTTTAGTTCTTAGAATGCTTTCTGCTACTTTATGAATATAATATTTTGTATTGTATTGTTATTCTCCTTAAGGATCTGCATCCAAAAATCCCACTCTCTATACTTATTTCATGAATTTCCCCCTGCATCTTCATCCCTTTCCAGTTTGAATTATAGCTATCTGCTTGTGTTATGTATACGATCCTTAACTGTGTCAGTCTACAGTATCCCTTCAAGTCAGGTGATACTGAACTGCCTTGTTCTACTGGAGTGATCAACTTATCCCACCTGACCCTTGCCCTCTTCCTTTCCCAGATAAAATTATTCAACTCTTTATTAGTTACTACCCACAATTTCAATGGTTGGTAAAAATATGCCATACCTATATATAAAGCTAAAGGGACAAAAAACATTTTCACTGCTTGTATATTCCATCTACATCCATAAAAAAGAGCTTCCAATTTCTCAGTTTATATATTATCTTTTGTTTAGTCTCTTCCTGCATATCCTTAGCTGCCATAAAAGAATCTTTCTTAATCCATTCTCATAAATACTTCATTTTTTCATGTCCCCATAGGTATGGGTATTGCTGAACCAATTCATGTGTGGGTACATAGTTTATAGGTATAGCCTTTGTTTTATCTTTATAAATCCTGTATCTCACAAAGAACCGACTCAAAATGTTACACAACACTAAGATGTCCTTTTGTGGTTTTATCAGGCACAAAATAATACTGTCTGCAAATAAAATCAACTTTTCTTGCTTACCATATCAATTATATCCTTGAGTTTATGTGACCCTTATTTTCTTTGTCAATGGATGTAAATATAATGCAAATAATAAAGGAGAAAAAGGACACCCTGGTCTGGTTCCTTCTTCAGACACAACTTATCAGATAGGTACCCCCACTTAAATTTTTGGTTCTGATCCCTCATATAGCCTCCTAATTAACCTTATTATTGCATCAGGGAATAGAGATGCTTTTATTGCCCTACTCATAACATCCCAGGATACTCAAATGTTTTCTCTACATCAAGACCCACCAACAACAGCAGTATTTTCTTACATTCTGCTTCCCTCTGGATCATCATTGTGCTATTAATGTTGTCAGATATTTGCCATCCCTCCACAAAATTACATTGGTCCATATCTATCCATTTTAGTAACATCTCTGCTATTCTTTTAGCTGTTATAGTTATACACACTTTATAATCATGGTTTAAAATTGAAATGGGCTTATATGAAGCTGAGTCTTTACTATCTTTAAGTATTACAGCCACCACAGTTTTCTATCAAGACATTGGTGTTTCCCCTCCTTTTAAAATACTGTTAAACAAAACCTTCCAGATCTTTATCACTTTCTTCTCTCCTAGCAGCTAAACTTCCACAGGAATACTATCTATTGCTGGAGACTTTCATATAGATTGATTATATGTATGTCACCATTTTTATCTTTTCTCCTCCTATCTTAACTGTTAATTGTTCAGACTCATCTACCTCAAATCATGGCATACTTAAGTCTTCCATAAATATTTTCATTTATGCTCTTTCTTGATGTCCACATTCTCTCTCTGCTTTATACAAATTTTCATAAAATTTCCAAAATATTTCTAATACCTCTACAGAATCTCTGGTTATTATTTATTTTATTTTTTTTTGTTATAAGCTCCATAGTTTGGCAACAACCCTTTCTACTTTCTGTTGCCTAATTGTGCTTAATGTCTTTGTGCTCTGGAATTATTATCAAAAACAATTTCTTAACAGCAACCTTTGTAAACTCATGCATAATACCCAGATATTCCTTTATTTTCTCTTTAGCATTCTGCAATTATACCTCTTCTTGTTCAGTAAGATTCCCCTTATTCTGCAATACTTTAACATTTGTCAGCCCTTCTAAATATAATTTGTGTTACTTCTTACCATATCTTCTTTTATTTTCACCCTATATTTAAACTCCACTTTCATTTTATCCCATCACTAACAGTAACATTTGAAGAAATGTCTATCTTCCCTAGTAACTCTTGAATAATTTCCACTACCCATTCCTTAAATTCCTGTCTTTTTAACAGGTGGATAGGGAAGCACCACTAACTCATTTTTTACTGCATCACCCTACATTTTTATCTCTGTTGTTATTGGCACATGATCTAAAATATTTATTGGATGTGCGTCAATGCATTCAATTTAATGCACTTGTTCCTGTGAAATATAAATTCTGTGTAGTCTAGCCTAGTTATTGTACCTTGTAAATGCTCTCCAGGTTCCTACTACTGAATTCATGTCTTCCATACCAAATATGTTCATAAATTTCTTCAGAAATTCCCCCACTTTTCTTATATTTTCCCTTCTATGTCCCCCAGATACACCCTCACTGTTTCAAATCAAGTTCTATTCCCCACCTGTAAGTAATATTTCCTGCTGAAAACTGATTGTTTCTTACAAAATTTTCTTAAGTTCCATAATAGCAGTTTTAGATGGAATATACATATATGCCAGTGCAATCCTCTCCCCTTGCCAGTAGCCCCTTATTCCCACAAATCTTCCATTATTATCTTTTTTCCTCATATGTCACTACTGGAGCTCCTCTGGCAATTAGAATACGTGCTGTCCTTTTCACTTGCCCCTGATATTCTGCTGTATGTCCATCCTGAAATCCTTTATTTATCAAATTTGCATGCTCACTTCATTCCAAGTATGTCTCCTGTAGCATAGCTATTTGCACTCTGCATTCCTTAATATAATTCCATACTGTTACCTTTTTGTCTATACCTGTGAGGTCATTCACTGTCCAAAATAATATAAATAGTGTAGCCATTATGATAAGAAGTTATTATTCCCACCTATTATATATGATAGCTTTTTAAATGTCTGCTTCTAGCTTTTGTGTTACATGCACCCACTAATGTTTGGCAAGTTAATCCTTTATACCCTTATTTCTTGTCATCTGCATTTGAACTTATGTGACATTTACAAGACTTATTGTTTTAAAGAAAACTGTCAAGAAACACACCCCAAGAACAACCCTTAACTTAATGACATAAAACAAACACAGACAACTATGTACATCTTAAAAACAATGATTCTTTTACCCTCCTGATATGAATAATTGTCCCAAATCAACAGCTGCACCCATAAGCATTACATTGCCTAAAATTAAGGTTAGCCATGCTAAGGTGCATGTTACAACCTATGCTCCTACTTACACTAATTGCTGTCTTTTCTTGTCTTATCTTTGTTCCCCTCCCAGATCTGAAAAACAGCTTGTATTCTTTCAGAAAACATTAACTTTTAGCCTTAAGAAAAAGTGCATTGGATATCTTTAAATAAACTAAATCATACACATTCTAGTAAATGCAATGAGGCATTTAGATAACATGAAAAAGCTGCTATCTTTTATTCACATTCATTAATTTCAAATTTTATTTTCTACTAAGCTGCTTGCCCTTGTACCTTTTAATTGTATGCTTCTCTTTGCAAACAATGTCCAGACCTCTAGAGATTTATTGCTTTTGCCTGTAGTCAGCTCATTTCCATAGAAACATAAAAACAGTATGTGCAGCTGCCCTCAACTGCAGACTTACCAACTCACACTGAATATTTATTTGCTAAAGGAAAACTTTTCATTACTTTCACAGTGTTCTCTTATTTTAAAGCCTACTCACTTATACAAAAAATTTATATTAGATTAAGTCAAAGGCATTAATCCAGACATTCACCAATGCAAAAGTAAGAGAAAATATCCCAACTCTACACATATTATAATTAGTGTACTTTTACACCCCATCCCCCACCAAAACAGCCTAGGATTACAGCACATTAACTTAAACATCCTTTTGTCCAGCCTTTCTTCTCTTTTTACATTGTAATGCCTACATTTCTTAAAACTAAAAAAAAGAAAAAAAACGTACTTGTTTACTTTAGTATCTGTATCACATACAACAATCTCTGAAGATGTTTTACTATATAACATGAAACTGATATCATGAAATGTTTAATACAAGTAGTGCTAAGAAAAAAAAATGTTTTACTTATGATTACTTTTTTATTACTACTTATGATTACTTTCTTTTTTTCTTCCTTTTAGTGTCCTTCCAAGCATTAATGACATAAAGTGGGGTATACTTCTCAGAGGTACAGGCAAGCACAGGAGGACTATGGCTGACCAAGTTCGCAGACAACTGCAAACTAGGGGCTATAAATGACTCTCCGACTGACACAAACATCCTCCAAAAGGGTCTCACTGAGATGGATACCTGGTGTCAAAATCATGGCCTCAAGCTAAATGCCAAAAAGTGCATAGTCATCCCCTTTGGAAAAAACAAAGTACCCACAAACTACCACATAGGTGGTAGTTCCCTAAATACGGAAGACGTAATAAGGGATCTGGGGACCCAAGTAGATAGTAATCTCTCCTTTGATAATCACATTGCCAAAGTGGTTAGAAAATCCTTCTGTGTGGCCCACCTAATCAGAAAAGGGTTTGCATCAAGATCAAAAGAGGTAATTGTGCCCTTCTACTCATCACTTATCAGACCCATCATAGAGTACAATGCCCCATTTGGGATGTACCTTACAAGACACCTGCAACAGCTGGGAAGACGACAGAAGTACCTCACCAAGAGGATCACTGGCCTCAAACAGATGTCCTATGCAGCTTGACTGAAGAAACTCCAGCTGTACTCAGTTGCATACCACCTACTCAGAGGTGATCTCTGCCTGACATACAAGGCCATGTCCAACCCAGAATTGAGGGACATGCTCCACCTAAAGAAAACCATATCCCCTTGAGCCAGAGCCACATGCTCTAGGGATGTAAACCTCACCACAACAATAAATAGGGTGCGCTGGAGGGATAGATTCCTGTTCCAGAGACTTCCCATGCTTTGGAACAAGATTCCAATCTACATTAGGCAGAGCTCCTCACTAACACTCTTCAAGAGAAACCTTGACAAGTGGATGGGAAACAGAAAGTTTTCCCCGGGGATCACTTCAGTGGCTCTGCTGGACAGAGGCACAGGGAACTAATCTAAGGGGGTGGCGAAAGCCAACACATTCTGGCTAGGCTTATAAATGCCTTCAGGCAGATAGCCTACTACCTACCTATGAACCTATGAACCTATATGCTTTTCAGGCCCTCCACAAGTTTAATAAAGTCAACAAAAGTCTAATCTTTCTTAGCCACTTTTTTCTTGTAGAGCCATATTTCACAAATGCTATTGATGTTTTATAATCTCACATTTATTCATTAACTGTAGTGTTGTTGGCCTTTTTTCCTGTTTATCTCCATCTCCCAACCTCAGACTCTGGTTCAAGTCCAAAGTACTTGCAATTTTTATAGTCATCTCATGTGCTTTTTTCTGCCTCAAGCATTTTCCTTTGAAACACTGGAAAAGATTTCACTGGAAAAGTCTCTCTATGAGCTTTATTAACAGAATAATGACAAGCAGAGTCACCTTCTGTTTGATAGCTCACTCTTTGTTGGATACATTTTTTATGTCCTCATTAGCCTGTTCTACACGAAAAAAATGACAGTGATTCTCCAGGAAAATTTGTTCTTAAAATAGATGGTACCCAGAAATTTTGTTGATAGCGATCACAGTTTTACTTATGTTCTACTTGGTATTGCATAAAAATTCATTAAGAATTTCCAAAAATATATTTTTAATAGCACATCACATAAAAATTTCCATTATGTTCTGTCAAATGCTTTCTCTCTATTCAAACTAATTGCCACTAATGGATCTTTTGTTTCTGCTTTCTGGATCAATATCATTATCCTTATGATATGATTGAAATTCATCTTTCTCCCAGAAATCCATGCTGATGTGCCAAAAAAAAACAACTTTTGGCCAAAATTGTCATTAATTCTTTATAGTAATGAGTTAACACAGAAACTGATTTGTAGAAGGATCCTTTCCTTCTTTAAAAAAATCACCATAAACACTGCGTCTTGCCACCACTCTGGCAACTTGTCTACCTGAAGTACCCGGTTCATTAGCTAAGCATGACTATGAGTGATTTAGCACCCAGCCCCCCATGAATGTGCGGTGCACTGCTGGGGAGAGGC
The DNA here is from genome assembly GCF_019279795.1 of Protopterus annectens. Taxonomy (NCBI): domain Eukaryota; kingdom Metazoa; phylum Chordata; order Ceratodontiformes; family Protopteridae; genus Protopterus; species Protopterus annectens. The sequence continues at coordinate 451,840,390 of NC_056735.1, forward strand.
GGCCCCCTTCTGTCTGCGCTCTGACCCAGTGACGAGCAGCGCTCCTTGCTGACCTTGTGGCCAGCTATCCCTGGCCAACTAGAGATCCACAGCACTGAGGTATCATTATGTTTAGGCAGGATTCTGACTTAGAAGCATTCAGTCATAATCCCACAGATGGTACAATACAGTGGGGTTGTAATTTATAAATGTCTGGACTCAGTAGCTTCCAGAACTCCACAGCAATTCCATCTGTTCCAGCTGACTCAGCTGCTGGCTGCATTTCAAAATTTCCTCAAGCTCTAATTCCAGTATTGGCTGAAGTATCCCCCCTCCCCCTTGCGGTTGAGGTATTTGAGCCAGCTCTTTGCTCCTTAGAAACTGTACAATATTTTCTGACATCAGTGCATTCTAATTATTGGGTTTGTAAAAGAATGGATAAAATAACTCTCCTGTTTTCTGCACAATATCCCATGTGATATTATCCCTTATTTTATATATCACCCCTTCAGCTTGCTGTTGTCACCTCAATTGAGTCACTAATGACTTTATGGCTTTACAGTATTTACAAAAAATGGCTCCATAAATGCTTTCCCCTGGAACCCCATTCTGTCATCTAGGAATACCTGCACTTTCCTTTTGGCTTTCCTCAGTTGTTCTCTATCTTCAAAACTTAATTTCTGTAGCTTCCTGCATATGTACTATCTTCAGTTGTTCACATGAAGAAATTCTGTAGTATTCTACTGACTCAAACTTTACATTTTAGGTTTTCCTTTTAAATATATTAGGAAGCACCAGTGGCCAAAAATATTGTGGCCAAAAACTAAGTGCTGCATGTTCCAAAATTCATAGGGTCCTTTCATCAACTTACTCACCAAATAGAGTTGCTCCTACACAGTTTTGACCAGAATTTATATTGTAGGGAATAATAAGTATATCATGTCCTTTTCTCTGCATTCATAGTTGTCCATACATCCATCTGACCTATTTAACTCATGTAGTGCTTAAAGGTTTCTACTAAAGTCAGTTTCCTTTTCCTCAATTCACTGCTGACATCCTTCTTGTCTAGTACCATATTCAAATCCACTGTTATAAGCACCACCTCCTGAACAAAAACAACTACATATGGCATTATACACCTAACCATCATGAATTTACAGTTTGGGGGAATGTATATTGAAGTTATTGATAAATCCCCCACCCCGATTAGCCCCTTAACTACAAAGCAAAGCAGCTATGCATATGTACTAATTGTAAAGTATTTCATACATGCTAATAATATTACCATTCACTGTCTTCTAGTACTGGGATACCCTGCACTGGCTGCCACCCTAAACCTTTCTCACTCTTGCTTACTATGGTCTTTTTCTTCTAGGTCAGTCTATTAGAGGGCAACCATCTGAAGACGAGAGTGGTTTATGTTTATGAGCACCCCATCTGTTTTCACTGGGTTCATCAACCCATTTATACTCCAACTTAATAGAGCTACTTCCATCACCATTTAATCAGATGTAGTCTAGAGACTCTTTTACTTTCCTCTATTAATCTTTCCAGTATTCACATTCCACACACCCCCAATAACAGGATTATATTCACCTCTACATTAACAGGGCTATAATCACCTATGCATACAAACCTAATAGTTCACATCTCACATTTCTTAAACCTAACTACTTTTTTATTTAATATATCCTGTCATTACCAGAAAGTATATGTCTCCCATATTCCCATAATCTCATAATAGATCAGCCTAATTTTGCACCCTCAAAAATTACTTTTCAAACACAGAAATTTTTCAAAACATATATTCATTTTCATATTTTCCTTACCCTGAAAGAAGCAAAAGTTCTTATCTAAATAATCCAGAGGCTGTTGGTAGATCTGAAAGTGTGGCCTTCCACGCTCTGTGTCCTTTGAACTTTTTATCAGTGTGACTCCAACTGGCCACAACACACAGCAGCTTTAAAAAATTCCTTAAGATCCACTTATTCAGCCTGGCTTTTAACTAATTTGTTTTTCTGCCTCTTTCACTATATTAATATCTGTTCCTTTTATGACTAACAGGTACATGTTTTGTGTTAGATTTACCATCTCATTTAGTTTAGAGGGATGAAGCCTGACTATGACCAGGATGACTTAAGTTCAGTTAGTGGTTCAAACACCTGCTACAACTCGTGGACCATAGAGAGGAATGAAGTGGCTGAACCTGCTAACCTCTCCCAGGGGAGTGGGCTGGACACAAGCCCAGTTTACATAAAATGCACCAATTGCCATGGTGGCGTTTAGAGGAACATGAATGGTGTACTCATTGCAGGTGTTGAGGTAGTCTGTGGGCTTGCATCTCTTGTGGATGCAAGTGACAACCCTGCATATTCTCCCTGGAGAATGCTTGGCATGCATGAAGAAATTAGGGCCATAAGTAGAAATGTCCTGATAACTGCAAAATTGATGACCTTTGTAAAAGGCTGTCTACTCAGAAGAAATGCATTCATGGGGAACAGCTGTCACCCTGTGATGAAAGAATGGTCCAGTAGATCATGAGAAGGATTGATAGTTAACAAGCAGTATGGACCTCACAAAAACTTTAATGTTATGCTTGATTTATGTTTGTGTGTGTTAAATCATTGCATGCTTTCTTGTATTACTGCTTTTAAACAGTGTAATAAATCTGAACTTGACAACTGGTCTACTCAACTACTCAGAATAGAGATAAATGAGAGAAATTCCTTATAAACCTCGTAATGGGCTTTTAAGGGACCAAAAGATATGAATCCGTTTGTATGTGGCTGTTTTATGATATTTGTGACTATATGCAGATTAAAAGTTTATGAGTTATATTAGATAATAGGAGATATATATTAAAGAGAACCTGTAAGGCTTTGCTTTACAGTACTTCTGAGTGATTGCACTACTCTGTCTTCTTTGGTGTGCTTCAAGAAAACTATTTACATATCATTCTCTAAATATTTCAGTTTCTATTGACTTATACTATAGAAATATAGATAACCACTTGATATTCTGAGACTTGTTAGCACAAATCTAGGAACAGAAAGACAGAATGACTGAAAATATGGCCTTACATATATTAAGTCCAAGATTGGTGTTTCGAAGAATATTCCCTTTTCTTTGAGGTATGAGACTAGGAGTTAGTATTTGTAAGTTCAGGAGGTGGAGCAGGCATATCCTGCACATTGAGGGATCAGAGGATTCTTGCCCCACCTGCAAAAAACAGCCTTAAAGCAGAAGAGTGATGCTCAACATTCACTGAATTTTCAGACTTTTTTTTCATAATTCTGGGGCTCATCTTTATGAGCCTAAAATATTACTTCAGCAAAAAAAGTATTTGCCATTGAAAACTGTTGAGTGCATAAGATATGAACTGCAGTATTATGGTTCAAGGGAAGGTGGGAATGAGGCAGTGACAGAAACAGAACTGTGGAAATACAAAGGGCAGGCAGAAAAATGTATACTCTAATTGGAGAAAATGTATGTGGTTTAGCATTACACTGTATTAGGACCCACATTACTGGCATTGTGCTGTGCTTTCTGACAGCAGCAAAATACAGAAATGGAGTGTAAATGAAATCCAGCTTCTGCATGAATGATAACCATGCATCTTTTGGCTTTCATCCCTCTGCAAACATCTCTGGCTGGTAGAACTGGGGTGAATAAAAGGGTCACTCAGGAGCGACAGCAGAGTAGATAGTTAAGGAGTAACTAAATCATAAAAAACCCTCAAAGAGAGGGATCTCATTAGAGCAGTTACATTCAAGGCCAGGGAATCTTCTTCATTATTATTAGAGTAAAATACTATCATTGAGGGCACAGCTGCTTTTGTTGACTCATCCTTCTTGTAGATTTATCACGGCTTCACTGTTTCTGTGCACCCATAGTTCTTGATGGCATATTGGCAGAAGTAGAGGTTCTGAAAACACTCAAAAACCTTCCACCAAAACATCCTACATTGCCAAATTTACCCAATGTTCCCTTGAAGCTGTAAATTCTGATTGGAAGACAGTATGTCTGCTTTATCAGTATTCCAATGACCTGGTGTAATGTGCACCAGTGATCTGTCATTGATAATATAGATGATGAGAAGGGTCCTTCATCTGCCACTCTAATAAAAATTCATTCCCACTCAGTGGTCTGAATTCTATGGCAAAAACTTCAGCAGCTGCCTTTACAGCTCTAAGGTCTGCTTCCTGGAAGACTCTGTTTCAAGCAACAGTCTCCTGTGCTAGGCAGATATCAGTTTTTTAGCATCTATTGTGTATGATAGCCTTATCTTATCTTTCTCCAGAATTATGCTTGCCCAAAACTAACTCTTATTTCCACTGCTTTTGGTTTCATATTTATAGGTTTTTAGTTACTTAGGTTCATAGGTACTTACTAGGCTATTGATTCATGAGGATCTTTAGAAGTCTAGCCATACATTTCCATTACGTTTTTAGCCTTTATATTTTAAGTATGAGTAACACAGACATGATCAAAACATTTACATGTTACCTCTATCCATGAGGAATAAGGGTGCTAAACTGGGATGAATCTAAAGTTGGTTTACCCATCCATTCATCCAGGGTATATATGAACTGTGTAAGACAAGTATTTTGCTATATGTGGAGAGGAGGGTAATTTGAAAGAAAAAAGAGCTGATCTCTGTAAGATGCATTCATCCATCCATCCTCAACCCCTATTCCCATTTTGCACATGGAGTCGGGGTTTCACTTCAGCAGTGACAATCATCTCGAGCCAAGGTTTATACCATCAAGTGGCTAGCCCTGCAGCAGTAGTTCATTTGTAACACACACTCACACACACACTCTTACCTATGGCCAATTTAGAGTGTCCAATCCACCTACTGCATGTCTTCTGAATCTGGGAGGAAACTGGAGCACCAGAGAAAACCCACATGACCGCAGGGAGGACATGCAGACTCTGTACATACAAATATACAGACACACACACACGTGTGTGTGTGTGTGTGTGTGTGTGTGTGTGTGTGTGTGTGTGTGTGTGTGTATATATATATATATATATATATATATATATATATATATATATATATATATATAGATAGATAGATAGATAGGGTCTACTTTAGAACGAGGAAATTTAAAATATCAAGTGCTCACATGAGCAAAAAATCAGGAATTCGATATTTCGTTTTTTTGGATTGCAGTACAGTGAGGATCGGAATATTTGCCCTTTCCTCACTCTAGTGTGATCTTGGAGTAGGAATATATATTTAGCGGGGGGTGTGGGGGGCACAGCCCTCCACAATAGCGACTTAGCGTTCCTGGTTATTCGCAAAGCGATTTAAATCTCTTGAACAGGTGTTTATGCCCCATTGGACAGGTCTAGCAGGATAGGATCAATTGAGGCTGTGTAGGCAAGGCAGAGATCACCCCTCAGTAGTCTGTATGACACAGAAGAGGAGGAAGAGGCTTTGAGATGGTCTGCATAGTTTTTATGAATTCATTCACTTGCTATCCACAACTCCTAACACTAGCTTTGATCTCTGAGAAGTAACTTGCAAAGAGGAGTGGCCCAAAGACTAAACCATGGAGTACACCACTAACAACAGGTCTCTGGGAGGAGGTAGACCAGTGCATCCTGTTTTTCTGCATTATATTTGTGAGCCAATTTGGTATCCAGTGAGTTACATAGGGATTAAAATTTAGCTGGGATAGTTTATCTACAATACCTATGAGTAGAATGGTGTTTAATGACTTTTTGAAGTCTAGATATGCAATGTGCACTGCTTTGCCATCATCCATTGCTTCAGTAACCTTCTCAAACAAGTAAAACAGGCTAAGTAGTCATGATCTGCCCTTAACAAATCTGAACTTGTTTGCGGTCATGGATTTGTAGGTTACCGATGACCTTGTTTATTAATTCCATAATGATCCTTTCCGTAGCCTTAAGATGAAGCTGGTTAGACTTAAGGGTCTATAGTTTCCTGGATCCATATTTGTGCAGTGGAGTGACAGTTGCCATTCTCCATTTGTTCAGCACAAAGCCTATTTAGAGGCTAACATTGAATAGCCTCTATAGGGTTCTGACAGGGCCTGTTACAGGCTGGCCATTAAGCAGCACAGTATGTTATCTTGTCCTATAGAAACAGTGCTTTTGGCCTTTATAGTGCCTTAAGTACTTGCTCATGGGAGATATGAGGATGCAGTGTAGATGCAGGTATGAGATTTCCAAGTGTAGAAGGGGAGAAGTTTTAGCTGCTAGTAGAATAGCTATGTCCTCTGGGTCCAAACATGTAGCATTATTTACTGTTTGCTTTCCATGGTGATGGGCATTATTTGTAAGGTTTTTAACATAGCTAAAGAAGGCTTTATGGTTGTTTTTTGCCTGGGTGCCAATGTTACCTCATGTCTCCATTGGTTGATTTGATCAGGGTCCAGCATTTCCTGTTAAGTTTAGCTAAAGCTTTTTTATGCATCTTGAGAGTTGCATTTATTTTTATGTGCAACAAGTTTTTTTTTTTTTGGGGCCTGTTTATATTTGGGGTTCCACCATATGAATTTAATTTTGAGGCTCAAAAGCCTTTATAAATCAAAACAATTTTTCGTATTCTTCATTTCAGGAACAAAAGAGAAGGCAGTGGCCAAATAAATATTGTCCAAGTGATTTGACCACTGTACCATGATTATCATCAAGAAGCATGCTGGTCTTTGCCAAATGCCATTAAGCATAACTCTTCAGTTGCTGACACAGGGCATATTCCGAGAATGTAATAAATAAATAAACAAAATTGTCTACAGCAAATAATTTTGCAGAAACCATGTAGCTGAAACACTGGTATATCCTTTCATTTATAACTATCCCATAGACCTCCACTAGAGAAGATTTAAGGTATTTTCACAGTGAAGACTCAAGACTGGCTAGGTCTTTCTTGCAGTTTATTCTCTGTATTTCATTTAAAATATATATAGTTACAATGGAACTTGTAGCATTGTATATCCATCATACTTGTTTTTGTAAACATTTGTGGTTTGTGCTCATGTCATAACTGTAAAAGGACTTTGGAAAAGCCCACTTACCTGGTTAACAAACAAGCAAACAAATAAAAACAGAATATAGTACTATGCAAGTTGTTATGGTAGGGTTATCTCGTGTAAGTCATATTGCTCATACTGCGATTTGTTTGCATGCTACCTTTTCATGCCAGTGAAAGCTTGCTAAACTTACCCCCAAAACTTCACCTTGTGTCCTTCATCTACAGTACCTGAGAAGCTTATGTATAAACTGGGAGTGGAATATGATAAGATTAAACTGGTTTGTTTAAATCTTAAAACATTGGTTTGTCCAGTCATGCAATAAAACCTGTCTGAGTGAGGTTCAGCTCTTCATGAAACAGTACCTAAAGGACTGGCTCCATCTGTCCCCTTTTATGGCTCTCACACAGCTATTTAATGCCTTCAACTTTGGTCTAGTCAGTGAAGTTTACTGCATACTAGTTGGTTAAAAGCAAACAGCCTGTGATTTTATTTCTCTTTGCACAGTGATGGAGTGTATAGTCTTGTTGCCTCACAGCAAGAGGTTCCATAGTCTGATTTTCAGTTGGGGTGCCTTCTGTGCAGAGTCTGCATGTCGTAGCTCTGGTTGCAAGGGTTTGCTCTGGTTTCTTGCCACATTCCAAAACATGCAGTAGGTGGATTGGACACTCTAAATTGGCCATAGGTGTAAGTGTGTGGTGTGGAAAAATGATCATTGCAGGGCTAGCCACCTGGCAGTGTAAACCTTTGCTCTAGATGATTGTCACTGTTGAAGTGACACCCTGAACCCAGAGGCAGTACACTATCTTGTAAGTGTTTTGGGTTTATAGTGGTCTCCTGAACATGATTCAGTTATATGTATTTTGCAAAGAATGAAATTAAATATATTCAAAGACCTTTTATCTCACTGTCAATTTTAATTTTGGTTTCAGAAAGAGAATGGGGTCATGACAGAGGAATATCTTCATTTTCGACTAATGATAGTGAGAACGAAGAGGTTTTATTCACAGGCTACAGTAATGAGGCCCTTTGCAAAACCAGCTTGAAGAAACAAACTTTCAAAGGTACTTTTGCATGTCATTTTCAAATAAAGGTAGGTTTTCTGTAGTGGTGTATATAAAACTGTAAATCAGTGGTCTCAAACTACTAGTCCTAGGCCAGGTGCATACCTTGATCTTATAATGTATGGTCCTCACAAGCTGTACCTGTTTCTGCTTGTTAGTGAGTAGTTTACTATAGTAAGCACTTCAGCTACTGCAGCGCCTTCACTTTGATGATGACTGCCTGGTTTCTCCTTTCTCATTGGTTCAGCTGCATCATAGTACTAACCCATAAGAAATCTGCCTCCTGGAGTGCATCATCAGTGAAGTGGTCATTGGATTGTTGATGTCCTGCCCTGTGTCCAGAATGCAAAATTGAAACAGGAAGAGGGCATTGTTGATGTTCCTGCCCTGCCTCTAGAATGCAGAATTGAAACAGGAAGAGGGGTGGCTGTTCTTTCTCTGGCTGCATTAACATAAGCTTACACAAAAACATTTTTAAATTTTAAGTGAAATAAGGCTGACCGGTCAGCAAGCAAGCCAGTTGGAGATACTAAGAAAATGAAGAAAGGAGGTACATGTGTCAGCAGAAAGTAAACATATCAATACATATATGCATAGTGAAGACTGTGTATGATGATATTTGGTATATCAAAAATAATATAGGAAGTAAGCAAAAACCATGAACAGCTGTGTAGTATTCAGATTGAAAGTACAGGTGTTTGTAACACTGCTATAAATGAAGAACAGCAAGTTATTAACTATAAATTTGGTGCTCTGCTTAGGAAACACAAAGAAAGTGTAAGCATATGAAACATGCCCAGAGACAGAGGGGGAAGAATAGTAACATTTGTAACATTCATACACTGCTTATGCCCAGAGACAGAGGAGAAAGAATAGTATCATTTGTAACATTCATATGCCGCTCATGAGCAGTGACAGGAATGAAGAATTGTAACATTTGTAACATTCATATATTGCTCATGTGCAGTGGCAGGTAGGAACTAAGAATTGTAACATTTGTAACATTCATATACTGCTCATGTGCAGTGACAGGTAGGAACGAAGAATTGTAACATTTTTTAACATTCATATACTGCTACCCCATCCCCTAAGGTTGCCAATTTATGTATTTCTAGCCTGGTACGGTGAATTCATGCAACATCCAACCCCCTTGAGTGTGTGAATTTATACCTCACCAGTCACCCTTCATGTGTAGGGGGTTGTCCCCTACTAAAGGGAAAAGGTTACATTTGGCACCCTTTGTGATCTGAGTTTGAGACTCATGCTATGAATAGAATGCATATCTGCACAATACCCTTTCTGTTCATATGATGTGCATTCCTGTTGTAAGTGCATGCTGCTTTGAATTCTTTACCTTGCTGTTTTTGTGATATTCCATTTTATTTTTATTTTGTTTAGTTATTTTCACTTTAGAAATGTTTTTTTGATACACTACTAATGAGATCAATTGAATGTACCAGTACTGCTCAACATCTGTATTACTTTTATGCTTTGTTGTTTTTTTTTTCCCCCTCCTCTTGTACTTCTTTTTTTCCAGCTGACCCAGTGCCTCTGTCCATCACCTGATCCTCCTTCTACCCCTGGACTACTCTGAGGGAGCTGGGGCTAACATGGATCTTAAGGGCATCCTGGGGGGATGTGGGAGCAATGACAACAAATACTTCTGCTGCTGAGCAGTTGGCTAGTTTTTATGACTTCTCTTATTTCCCCTCCCCTCACTCCTGCATTTACAAACAACATCTGAGAACTATTCTCCAATATGGACATGCCTCCCCTCAGGAAGCATCTTCAAAGAATGACTTTCGCCCTGGATGGGCATGCCCATCATTCCCATCCAGCACCTCAGATGCCCAAGCTGCTAATTGAACTCAAATCATGTAAGCCATAGTTAAGGCTTTATCCTAACTAGGCTGCAAGTTCTCTTATACTTCTTAACAGGGATAATGGGAGCACAACTCTAGTGTTTAGGTATTGTACCCCCTCCTAAAATGAGGTACAAATACACTGGTACCATTAGAAATTTCCTCCATTTTTTTTAAGAAATTTTTAGTGAAATCTGTAAGTCCCTTTGTCATTTCTATCTTTAATTTATGGAGATGTTCCAGGGACCGGATCTGAGCATTTTAAAGGAGAAGTTTGTCCAAAAAGTGATCTTCCTTCCCTGTAATCCAAAATTAAAAGTACTACATACAGAAAAAAAAAAACAATTTAATAACTGCAGTATATGGAACACCATGATTTTTCTCTAAAGTCAGTGAAAAGACAGGATGGTTAAGCACATTTCAGAAGGGTGCTTAACAATTATTATGTACCTCAGTTCAGCATTGGGAAGCACTAATCTTGTGCCAAAAATGCTCAGCAGTCAGCAGAAGAGAGTAGCTTAAAGTCTATAAATGAAACTAAATGTTTTTTTTTTGGTCATTTTATTTTTTAAGATCAAGCAAAATTTTTATCAGCTTCCCAATGCTCTTCTTGGGTGGCCACTCTCTGTGTAGCCAAGGGTGCCAGAACCTTAGTCAAGGGGGTCAAGTGTCCCACTTTAAATCAAATAATGGACTGTTTCCTCAGCTCCTGAAAATCCCCAATCAATTGTACTATTTAAAAAAAATGGAAGTGAACAGCCATCCATTGTGAACACCTGCTGGTCATTCTTGTTCTCCATCCATACACAAGAGGCAACGGGACCCATACTTCAGAGAGAGTGTGTGTGTGTGTGTGTGTGTGTGTGTGTGTGTGTGTGTGTGTGTGTGTGTGTGTGTGTGTGTGTGTGTGTGTGTGTGTGTGTGTGTGTGTGTGTGTGTGTGAGACAGCACTAGTGGGTGTGTATGTGTAAGTGTGTAGAAGTGTAAATTTGCATGAGTGTGCAAATATGTGCTCCCTTGTGCATTCCTGCCTGCAGAAAACTTACCTTTCATCTGTTCCTGACCTTGCAGAACTTCCCTAGTGTTTTCTCATTTTTTTATGCCCTCATAAAAGTTTTGATTTTCTGGATTACCTTTATGATTTAAAACAAGTTAATAAAGGTAGATATTAGAATTTCATATTCCTTATCTTCAGAAACTACATGTTGATGCAAATCCTGTTGCTCTGTTAACATTTTAAGTGAATTAGAGTCACATTTAAAAATTGTCCATGATTTTGCTCCACCCATAATTTTTTTGCTATGTCCAGAACTCTTGAGCTAAGTAGAAAGGTATACAGGGAAAATTCCTCACAACTGTACATAATTTTGCAGAACATCTCTGACTTTTGTCTCACACTTTTTGCCTTCCCTAATTTTCTGGCAAATCGGGAGATTATAAATAAATCAATAATGTCAGACATCAGAGCTTCATATTTGTTATTGTTCAGAAAATGCATATTGATGCAATGCTATTTCAAGACATCTTGAGCAAAGAACTTAACCACCACACCCTTCAGCTGTCACTGATTTCACATAACATCTTTGATTTTGCCTCTTTTTGTAGTATTTCTGATTTTCTAGTAAATCTCAGATGATTATAAACAAATCAATAATGCTATGCTAGACATTAGAGCTTCATACTTAATGTTTAGAAAATGAATGCAAATCCTAGTCAGTAGGTGGCACAAAGAAACTATATCAAGTTGCAAGGCAAAGACAGAAAGATAAAGAAGATAGTCAGACACCCTTCATACGGGATGCCAGCAGCAACCTGCTCACTAGCCCGCAGGATATCTATGGCAGATGCAAGGAATACTTCCAGCAGCTTCTAAATGAAGAAAACCCCACAGAAGCTGTACTGCCCCAGACACAGCCTACAATGAGAGAAGAAGGGGAGCCCTCCCTAGAAGAAGTAAGAATAACCCTAAGGAAAATGAAGTCAGAGAAAGCAGCAGATCACAGCAGATATGGTTGGGTGAGATAGGTGAGAAATGGCTCCTGAGGGGACTCACATCAGTGTGGAGAGACCGGTATATCCCAGATGACTGGAAAGTAAGCATACTTGTGCTAGTGTAGAAGACCAATGGGGACATCCACAACTGTGGGCAGTACAGAGGTATCAAACTCCTGTCACATTGCATGAATGTTCAGGCGAGGGTGATTGATAAATGGATGTACAGAGTAGTAGAAAGTAAGATGGGAGATGAGCAATTCGGATTCAGATCAGGATGCAGCACAACTGACTCGATGTTTGCACTGAGGCAGATAGTTGAGAAGAAGCTAGAGATGAAGAAAGAGTCCAACCAGGCATTCCTAGACTTGTAGAAAGCATATAACAAGGTCCAAAGAAAGCTGATCTGGGCAGTACTGCAGTAGCTTTATGTCCCAGAAATACTGGTAGAATTACTGCAGGCTATGTATAAAGACCCAATAGCTCAAGTATGAACAGTGTCCGGTCTCACAGAGGTTTCCCAGTGGGAGTAGGTGTACGTCAGGGTTCAGCTCTGAGCCCACTGCTGTTCATACTGGTAATGGACTACATTAATAAACAGGTTAAAGGGGACAGATCAATAAAGCTGCTGTAAGCAGATGATATGACATTACAGACTCTAAGCAAGAACTTCAACAAAGGAAAGGAGAATGGAATGCAAAACTGAAGGCACATGGGATGAAATGAAGTACAGATAAGAAAGTAATATGGCAAATTGGGGAAATCAAAAGAAGCTAAGAACAGAGATAGAAGGGAAGATAGTGGAATAGGTAAACAGCTTCAAGTATATGGGAGGGATGGTTGAGAATAAAGAGATCAAAGGTAGAACCAGATGAGCTGCAGCCAATCGGCATAGAATGCCAGGTGTAGTGTATGACAAAAGAATGCCAAAGAAACTGAAAATGAAGGTGTATAAAACAGTGGTGCGTCCAGTACTACTGTATGGTACAGAAACCTGGGAAGTAAAGTCAGACCAGATCAGGAAGCTAGAGGTGATGGAAATGAAGTGCTTGAGACAGGTGATAGGATACACACTGTGGGACAGATGAAGAAATGAGGACATAAGAGCAAAAGCCAGAGTAGCTCCAGTTGCAGAAAAGATCAGAGAGAACAAATTATGGTGGTTCGGGCATGTGTAGAAAAGCAGAAAATCTAGTGAAGATGATTTGGGACAGACAGGAAGAAGGCAAGAGAAAGCAAGGGTGTCCAGCAAAGAGGTGGCTGGATTGTGTGACAGAAGATCTGTGACAGTCAGGAATGAGTGTCAAAGAAGAGAGGAGTGTAGCATTGAATCAAGAGAGATGGCGACAGTTAACACAACACCCCAACCCCATGTAGAAAATGGGAAAAAGGGGGTTGATGATGATAATCATATATAGGGATTATATTTTCTTATATAAAAAAAGGTTCAGTAAAAAATGACAACTAATTTTGCATTTTGCCACTTAATATGCATATATGAATTGTCTTTCATGTTTTATTCATATGCAATTTCCTGTTTTGCCACCTAGTGCAACTATATTTATGAATAGTTTTTTTATTCATGTATAAATATTTTCTTTTTTACTATTTTATATTTATTGACCGTATATTTAGCTATCATCCAAGGAGTCTATTTTTTTTACTATATATGAACTGAATTTTATTTGAAAAAATTCAAATTTCCCACCAGAAAAGTTATAGAAGTTGATAATATCATAGAATGTAATTTAACACTAAAGAAGCTCCACTTTGAGGAAGGACACCTGGTTTGTGTTTCTGTGTACCACAGAGTGTGCTTTGTGTATTAAAATTTAACAACAACTTCTATTTGGGTGCTGTACATCCTTTGTGTTGATATATATACTCTGATGAGGGCAGAGAGTCTACTATTATCACTGCCCACAGTTTTAGCTGGCGGTCCCTGAAGAGCCACAACACACTGCAATTCCTGACCGTCTCTTTAGACAAATGACTATGTGACTAGGGATTGCTGGGAAAGCACTGCGATTGGTTGCTAAGAGCAACCAATTGCAGGCTCTTAGACTGCTAGTAACAAGACATGGGTTGTCTACCCATATCCTATTACTAGGGTGAGGGGAAAAATTGCTGGCCACTGCATACATATATAGATTCACAGATTTATACAGTATATAAGGCAGAGTTAGTCCTTGTAAACACCCACATTCAGAGGGAAAAACAAGTCAGAACAGGGATGAATTTAAGGGCACCTATCTAATTGGCAAGGTTTGTTCTAAAGCAAGCAGGGGTATCATTCTGTTTTTATTTAATATATTTCAGAGATCAGGGGAAGAACTGAGTAATAGTATATATCCATCCATCCATCCATCCATCCACAACTCCTTTTTCCCATTTTTTGCACATGATATAGCATGTGTTATATGTTTGTTGAGGGAGATTCAAGTCTTTAGTTTGAATGTTTGTGAAGACAGTTGATTGGTGAAGGTGTAGAAAATCAAGGAGGGTTAGGTCTTTAATAAAACAGAATAGTTGACATAGAGCACTACACCAGAGTTTATATGAGAGAATAAGAGGATAGTTTCTCCCATATTGCTGAGGGTCTTTAGTCTGGTTATCTTTCCTAAGTTAAGAACCTCTGGGGTCTTTGTGGCTGTGTGATGTGTTTTGATAGATGCATACAAAAAGGGACATTATATTCTATAACTGATCTCATCAGATTAGAGTACAAAGGAAAGATAACTTATTTTGACTTGCATGAGATACCTTTACATATTAACTGGGCTAGACAAAATAATTTCCTGATTACAGTTACTGCATGGTGGCCAAAAGATAGGGAGATGTCTACAAGGGTGCTGAGATCTCTAATGACCATATCATTCTGGAGAGGGGGGCTTTATATAATCTAAGATGTTCTGTTTATCATGAGTGACAATGCTACACTTCTGTACATTTATCGTAAGCTAATTTCCTAATATGCCATTAATTTGAATGGCTGTGGCTTAGCCATTGCTGGTATCAGTTGCTGAGTGAATGACAACAACTATTGACATAAATGGCAGCATGCGGTCATTGGCAAATGTAGCTATCAATAAGTCTGGGTTAGTGGTTTGGAGATCCACCTAGTAGATACTCTACAGAAGGGGTTCCAGTAGTGAGCCTTGAGGAATACCTCTAATCAGCTTTTTGCTTCCTGAGGTGGCACTTGCTACTTTAGCTATGAGGGTTCTAGCTATCATTCAGTTTGCTATCTATCTTACAATATAAGGATCTTCATGGAATTCCAACATAAGGAATAATGTCAAAGGTCTTGGCTGGATCCAGGTACACTATGTATGAACTGCATGGCTGCTATCTACAGTTTCAGTGACTTTCCCAAAAAGTTTACTAAAAGAAGACATGACATAATTTTGACAAAACCATACTGTTGTACATCTAGAGTATTAATTGTTTTTATATTGGTGCTTATGAAATAAGATGTAAGTTAATTCACTAAATGGCTTTGCAAATACTGCTTATTATGCTGATGGACTTATAGTTTCTGGTAGCTGAGCTGGGGCTGCTTTATGGAAGAGCATAGTGACTGATACCCATTTTCTATATCTCAGGAACATATCCTGTGACTATGCTTAAGCTGAACAGGTTCAGGAGGGATTCAAACAGGGCATGTCTGGTGCTGTCGATTAAGCTACCACATATAGACCTGTGTTTCGGCTTTTCCTGGTTACCGGTCGCCACAGCAGAACTCCGGTCTGCTAATGATTGGCAGTGGATTTTTATGGTGCCGAGTTGCCAGCCCGACGCCCAACCTTAAAGAAGGCACACCCATTCACACACGCACCTACCTGCATGTCTTTAATGTCACTCAACCGCGGGGAGGACATGCAGACTCCACACAGAAGGTGCTCCAGCCAAGAATCGAATGGGAGAACCTCTTGCTATGAGGCAACAATGCTAACCGCTGCTGCACCACCTACCACATATAGACCTGTAGAGGTCATATTTTAAGCTTTGAAATACAACGAACCTGAGGTAAAGGAACGCCAACATCCACTCATCCAGAACACAGCAACAAAACAATAAACTGCCTTCATATTGAGTAAAATATTTAAACTCAAAATAAATTCACCACAATGAGTGGTAAAAATCAAAGCACATTTATTGTGACAAAAATCATAAAAATGTTAAGCGCTTTCACACACACACAAGTGAGCTTCATCAGAACTGTAAACCAACTGATACAAGTTGTTTAAAAAGTATCTTTGGTGCCAAATTCATTTAAAGTGATATTGCGCTCATTTATACAAGTCATACTGAAATAATATAATATATGCTAAAAACCTTTACAACATTTGTGCTGAACAATAACAAATTAAAAAATTAAAAAATATATTAAGATAGAACTATTTTGGACAACAAATATATTGTGCTACTACACGACATGTAACAGCCACAGCACACACTGTCTTGCCCAAATTAATGTTCTGATAATGTACTACAAATGCTGGTATATCCATCTGTCTATCTAATAAGTAGTTGGTTTGATGGAACCGAACGCTACTCCTTCAGATTAAATATTTTAAGCTTTGGAAAGTGCAATTAAGACATGTTCTTTAATAATCTTGGGGAGGAGAAAGAGACTCAAGGATATGTGGAACTTATATAACTGTTTCTGGCAGAGCTATAGCTCTGTCACCTGGCACCCTGGGCAACCTCCCAGTTGGTGCCCATTCCTCTGAATTAAGGACCAAGAAAAAGTTCTCTAAAGAAGGATATTAAACATCTACATAATAGCTCTTCATCTGTCTAAAACACCTTTCAGAAGCTATAGCAAAGAGAATCACTAACTTCATACTGCATTTCCTGTCATATACTCACCACCACCACCCCCACCCCACCACACACACACACACACACACACACACACACACACACACACACACACACACACACACACACAGATTTTATTGTTCACAATCCCAACCAATCACAGCTGCTTAAACAACTACAGATATGGTTGTTATGCCCAGCTGTCCAAAAAAAAATAATGCATCACTATCTTGCAGGGACCAATTGACACTTCGTCTATAGTGCTGATTGTACCCCCTAGCAGCTTGCATCCAGAGCAGCCTATCCTTTTGCCCAATTCAAGCTACAGTTTAAGTTTCTAGTTTAAGGCTGGCACATATTTATCTGCAATTGTATTAGCAGTATCTTTAGGCTCAGACTAGGTAATATATCATGCATGTCTGTTATTTCTTAATCATCTGATGCTGTTAAAGAAGGATTCATAATTATCTTTGACTGTGGATCCTAATTTTAATTTCAATATGTTCTCCCTTATGGAAATATTTATATTTTTCTGGAATTTTTTTACTAAGTTTTTAATTTGGGCAGAGTCTGATTTAGTATGAGCCTTGATTTTTTTTTTCTTTTCTTGCGTTATTTTAGTGATGGCATTTCTTTTGTAATAACACAAACTACCATTCCTTTCAAGTGCTATGATTTAGGCATAGTGCTATGATTTTGGCCCTCAAATTTAACCTTGCTCATCCCAGATGTACCAAAGTTCCCCAAATAAATCAGACCTGTTTATCACTACATGCCTTATTAAATAAATAAACTAAGCATATACAACTCCTTTCCACTAACTGCATAGGGTCTACATAAAGGTCTCCTATTGTCTAACACAAGAAAGTGCTCCTCTTTCTGACCCTGTGCTTTGATTTTTAAAGGCCAGTGCTATTATTGTTAATGTTTGTAGGGTGAAAGGTATAAGTACGACACATTTTCACACATGCAGCATGTACAAGACTTACAGCATATTTTATATGTGGCAGCAGAGTACCTTTGGTATTAGGGTACTCCTTACAATGCTAGCAAGTGGGCATAGTAGTACTCTTCCTGTATATTCATATGTACTTATGGCATCGTAACAGCATCTGTGCTGTTACTCTCCTGCAAGTACTGCATGCATAGAAGGGTGGGTAAGTCATATACCATTGTACTGATGCTGTTTTAAAAAACATATTACACTTCCTAAAAATATGTAGTTTTTACATTACATTGTTCCTGAGTACAGCCATATTATTGCAGTGGTTCAGTTCATTCCCTTACTCCTCTGATGCATGTCTGCTGACCTGTACAGACCACAAGCCCTACCCTCCCACAGTCATACAGACAGTCTTAAACCTCAGCACTGGTATATAATGCCCCACTGTGTCCTACTGCTTGTAGTCACTCTGACTTTATATTACTATATACATAAAATGTCATTTTTCATTCTTAAACACTTACAGATGCCTGAACAATACTATACTACAGTACTGCATACCTCTCAACTTCTTTGCTGAAGAATTCTAGACAAAGCCAAAACAGGAACAATTGTAAATACTACTCTAATTCAGTTAATAAATTAATAGAAGACTAGGTTTTGCATCAATGTGCATTTTCTAAACAGTAAGTTGTATAAAATTTTAATATCTGACATCATTGACTGCAATCCTCAGCAGTCTACAAGAAAGTCAAAATTTTATGAGACCCAGGGCAAAATATGAGGTAACATCTGGGACATCCTGCAATATCAGGAATAGTTGAGAGGTATGCAGCACTAATTGTATGTCACATTCACTGTCAACTCGTATAATCACACACAACACCAGACCACAGTACCCACAGTACTGGTAGTGTGATATGACATTCACTCTAAGCTCTGTCTTACATATTCTCTTTCCATTCTGCATTTGTTGTTGAAGGTGTCTATGTGAATATGAAATTATGGTACCAGTGCTGTAATGCACTGCTATTTGTATGACAGGGAGAGTCAGAAATGAATGTAACATTCTATCACCACTGCTGTGCTGCAATATTTTTTGCATGGTAATTTCTGCGTATGCCTGTTTAGCTTATAGACAAGCTGAGGGGCAAACAATATAGAAAGAATGTATGTATTATTAAGGGTATGATAACCTAGTGGTGACCCAAATCTCTCATTCATTTACTTTGGCAATTTAAAGTTTTTGTAATTTTACTATCAAGAGAGGTGATTGCCAGCAGGCGCTATCTGCTTGGGGGGCAATCTGTCAAAGAAAGCAATGGACTGTTATATGATTCATGCAAAACAAGCATTGATATGGCTAGCTTGGTGGGAGGAGGGATATGTATGTGAGTCTAAGAATAGGTTACTGAAATAAGTTGCTGTGGTCATTGCTCCTTTCACTTTCCTTACAGTCAAACATCAAAGGTGTACAAAGAAGGCTGACTTCTTTTGAGGGTAGGGTGCGAAGAGGCAGGCATGCTGCATGTAAAAGTATAGAATAAAGGCATTTTCACTGTTAAATAAAAATGATATGACTAATTCTGGGGTTATTGTTTGTGTCTAACAGCAGCTAGTTAAATGTGTTACTGTGACCATTATGTTTTTTTTTTTCATTTTTTTTATCAGTGAGGCATTAGAAGTATACAGAATGTAGGTACCATTTTTTGAAGGCAGATAATGTATGACAGCAAAGAGCAGTTACAAGATCACTTCTGAATGATTATTGATATGGTTTGATGGGGGGAGCAACATGGCCATTATATTTATGTGACTCAAAAGGGGCATGTTCCACTTGGACAGTAGGCGAGTGTTTTCTATGCAAGCTTCATTTTAAACCCCCCTGATAATTTTTATTGCAAACTGTCTTTGTGGACCTGACATAAAGCTTCTTATATATTGCTGAAAAACAGTTTTCAATGTTTTTTATTGTTATAGTCTTGTGCTATGTTGGTTTCTAACTGGGGCTGTTTGACCTCTACACAAGAAGATGGCTAAAAATAATGTCTAGAATATATATGAATTAGGTTCTCATTATGTTGGAAGTAAAAATCCTATATATTTTAAAGAAAAAATATTTTTCAGTTGTAGCATATTATGGCAACAATGCCATGCTTTCATGTGGGTTAAAGCTGCAGAGTCAGGTCTATAGGTATGCTGCACTGGAAGCTCTGGGGTTATATTTATAGTCTTAAGTTTGTTCTGTATCTTCACTACGCTGTTGTTATTACTTGAAAGTCTCATAGTAAGATATCAAAGGTGAGCCAAGATATAATCTATAAGATATGGAGCCAGTGGCTTTAGTTCATATGCATTTTGCATAACATTTTGCATTATACTCTGTTTTTATTGCGAGTGCTGTGATAAACTTCCCACTATGCTTAGTACAGTAGTAACCTTAAATACCCTTTTGATGAGGAGACACACTTACTTATGTCTCCTGAATACAGAATTATTTTTGTCAGTGGGCTTGTGATCACACTTCTCATCCCTAGAGCAGTAAATGGCATTACAAGACAATACAGTTGTGTATTTGCCATTACAGTTGAACCACCAGTTGAGTACATTTGTATCTGAGGTATTTAAGGGTCATGAATTATTATTCTGAGAAATTTGTTGCAATACTTCTTATGGTTACTAAGAAATGGTCCTTTATTACTTGGAGCAATCAGTAGACTGATTTTGCCACACATTATAAAAAATGTATTATTTTGCATTTGTGAAGCTGACAAACCCATTATATATCATATTATCATGTTCTTATGAAATGAAAATCCAAATAATAAAAAATAATACTGTTTTATGGAAAATTTTATATTTTCTGAAGTATTAATATATTATAGTAAATGCACATATTTACATGCTTATAGGTTCATAGGTAGGTACTAGGCTATCGGCCCTAGGGCCCATACAAGCCTAGCCAAAAAATGTACCCTGACTTTCGCCACCCAAGAAAATTATTTTCTTGTGCCCCTGTCGAGCAGAGCCACAGAAGTGATCCCAGGGGTGAATTTCCCATTTCCCATCCAATCATCAAGATTTTTCTTGAAGAGTGCTAATGAGGAGCCCTGTTTGACATAGATAGGTAGTCTGTTCCAGAGTATGGGAAGTCTCTGGGACAGGAATCTATCCCTCCAGCATGTTCTGTTTATTGTGGTGACAAGGTTTAGGTCCCTAGAGCGTGCAGCACGGAGGGATTGGGATTTCTTTAAGTGGAGCATGTCCAACAGCTCTGGGTTTGACATAGCTTTGTATGTTAGGCAGAGATCGCCCCTGAGTAGGCGATATGCGATGGAGTAAAGCTGTAGTTTTTTGAGATGGTCTGCACAGGGCATCTGTTTGAGGCCAGTAATCCTCTTTGTGAGGTATTTCTGTGGTCTTTCCAGTTGTTGTAGATGTCTTGTGAGGTACATACCAAAAGGGGCGTTGTACTCTATAATGGGTCTAATGAGTGATGAGTAGAGGGGAACAATGACCTCTTTTTTTCTGGATGAGAATCCTTTTGTGATGAGATGAGCCACGTAGAAGGATTTCCTGACCACTGTGGCGATGTGATTATCAAAGGAGAGACTACTGTCCACCTGTGTCCCAAGGTCTCATCACATTTTCAGCATTAAGTAGACTACCAGCTATGTGGTAGTTCATGGGTGCAGAGTTTTTACCAAAGGGAATGACAATACACTTTTTGGCATTGAGCTTCAGGCCATGGCTTTGACACCAGGTATCTGTATCAGTGAGGCCCTTTTGCAGTTTGTCCACATCGTTAGGAGTTTCGATTATGGCTCCTAGTTTGCAGTCATCTGCAAACTTTGTTAGCCAAAGACGTTCTGTGTTGGCCTGCACTTCAGAGAAGTAGATACCAAACAGGAGAGGACCCAGGACTGAACACTGTGGTACTCCACTTGTCACTGGTCTGATGTCGGATTTGGAATCCGCTACTTTCACAGTGTGGGTTCTGTCCATGAGCCAGTTGGCAACCCATCTTGTGACATAGGGATTTATACCTAGTTTAGTGAGCTTATCTATAATTCCAGAGTGGGGGATGGTGTCGAAAGCCTTGGCGAGCTCTAGATAAGCTGTGTGAACCATTTTACCCTCATCTATGGCTTTGTTGACTGCTTCAAAGAAGTCAATCAGGTTTAGGGGACATGATCTGCCTTTTACAAATCCAAACTGGGTAGGGTCCAGAGTTTGGAGATTACCAATGTCTTTGTTTATGAGTTCCGCAATGATGCGTTCCATGGCCTTGCAGACCAGGCTCGTCAGGCTAATGGGGCAGTAGTTCCCGGGGTCTGTTGTGGCTCCCCCTTTGTGGAGTGGGATAACTGTCGTGGTGTGCCATTCAGTGGGTACAAAGCCTGAGGTGAGGCTATGATTGAACATGGTACTTAGGTAGGGTGCCAGTTCATTCTGTAGTTCATGTAGAACGCAACCTGGGATATTGTCAGGTCCCATGGATGCTGTGTTCTTGGCTTTGGAGAGTGTGCTTTTTACCTGTGCAGCCGTGATTATAGGAACTTTGCATTCTTCCAGTATAGAGATGGGCCCTCTAGGGGGTAAGAGGGGGGTAAAGTTAGCACTGAACCTATCTGCTAGGATGTTGGCAATATCAGTTGGTTCTGTATATTTAGTGCCATTGTGCTGTAACTCAGAGCAGATCTGAGTGTTCCCATTTAGATTCTTGACATAGCTATAGAATGCTTTGTGGTTGTCTTTAGAGTCAGTGGCAATTTTGTTTTCGTAACTAGCTTTGGAGGATTTTATGAGGGATCTCAGCTTCTTACTGAGGTTGACCACGGAGTTCCTCCAGTCGTGGGATTTTACTTTTTTTTGCAACAGTTTCTTTCTTCTGTTGTAGAGTTTGTTTATGGCAGAAGACCACCAGATTGGCTTCCTTTTGTTGGAGGATAACATATCAGTTCTATTAGGGATAGCATGATCCATGCACTCATGTAAGTGCTTATAAAGTGCATTTGTGAAGGATTCAGCAGTCATACCTCTATTGTCCGTCTGCATGGATGTCATGAAGTTTGCCACTTCTGTCTTAAGAAGTGTGAAGTTGACTTTGGAGAAGTTTTTTACGATGGGTTCCCTAATTGGGGGGGGGTGTGGATGTCTAGGCTGATTAGCTTGTGGTCGGATCTGACCAACGAAGAATTGACCTCTGGTGTGGAACACCGGTTTCCCATGTTGGTAATGACCAGGTCTAGGATATTGCTGCCCCTGGTGGGGGTGTGAATAAGTTGATCCAAGGCGTTGGAATTTATGAATTCTAGAAAACGTTGAGCAAAAGAGTTGGTACATGAGTAGTTTTCCCAGTTAATGGTGGGGTAGTTGAAATCACCCATTATTAGGGTGTTGGGTTGTACCCTAATACTTTCCAGTGTATCAAGAAATGAGGAGTGTGAATCCTGGGGCATGGTGGGGGGTCTGTAGCAAGCTACAATTTGGATTGCGGTCTTGCCCAGAGTTAGTTGCACTTGGATAATCTCGGATGCATTATGCTGTGCAACTAGCCTTGGAGGTGTGGATATCCTTAATGAATATGGACACGCCTTTGGCTTTAGTGGTGCGTTCTGGGTTAGGTGGCATAAAGGTGTGGTATGAATTGTAGCCTGGTAATGCAGTGGTGCTCTCTGGAGCTTTGAACCTGGTCTCTGTCACTGCACAGATGTCAATGTTCTCCATTTTAAGGAGTGCCTCGAGTGAGTGCATTTTGAGGTTTTGACTTCTAGCATTGAGTAGCATTACCCTCAGATTTTACTTGCTTGTACCTGTTACGGTGGTGAATTTGTCATTTGAACCTTGTCTAAAAAAGGCACTATAGGGGTGGCAAGAGCCCTAGCCAGTATCCGGAATCCTAAGGGCGACAGGTGCAGGCCATCTCTGGCAAAGCATCGTGGTCTGTCGATTATGTCGTCCCAGGCAGACAAATACTGGACCCCCTTAGAATGACACCAGAAGCTTAGCCAATTGTTGAAGTCAATCATTTTGTCCTTATACTGTGGTATCATTCTGGGTGATGGCAGGATGCTACTCAGGGTTAGGGTCATACCTACTTCTTTTCATGTAGTCCAGGGAGGTACATCTCAGATGATTCACACCAACATGGACAATGACAGTGTCATATTTGTACTTATTGTGGAGTGACCTGAGTGCATGCATTATGTGGTGGATCCTGGCACCTGACAGGCAGCTGACATTAACTTTCTCCTTGTTTAGTCTAGTGAGTGGAACATCAGTGTGCCTGACTATAGAGTCACCTATGACTAGAGGGTTGGGTATGTTGTTATGCCTTATGGGCTGTGGTTGAGTGGTACACTGAGTTTGTGGGCTATGTGTCATATGGGTTGTGTTGGGGGTGGAATTTGCTTGTGTTTATGCTTTGGATGTCCCTGATGCTTGGGCAGGTTTTTATTGAGAGCCTCCGTGAATGTAGGTGTATGTTTTGTGTTTCTATGTGTGTGTTTTGGTGGTGTAGGTTTTGAGGGACTATGTGATGAGTGTGGTGTGGTGCAAGTGTTTACCTTCTCCTCTTGACAGTCTAGTCCAGTCTTGGGTAAAGAGAGCTTTGCTTCCAGTTTGGCTATATAAGTGCATCTCTCACAGGTTGTAGTGTTGAGTGGTAGGAGGAGAGGATTGTCTGTGTACATGAGGCAATTGCTGCATTGCTCAGATTCATCAGGTAGACAGGAGAAATCACTGGGAGCTGACCCTTAGACATGCCTGGATAAGTGCTTATTTATTAAGTACTAAAAACTGCTTTCCACTAGACAAGTGAGGAAAGTTGAGTGCTGTAGTAATTTGCAACTTGTGTAGTGCTTACAATAAATTCTGAACAAGCACTGAGTTCAAAGAAACAGATTTGAGTGCTGAAACTAGAAAACTGGCTAGTTATAAGAAACAAAACTAAGCTAGAAGGCTTCCCTCCAACCCAGAAGGGCTTGGGGGCTCAGCAGCCTATAAACAGTCTAGACCACTTAACAGGAAAGGCAGGAAACAAGCTTAAAAATTTTTTTTTTTGCTCTCTTTCCCAGATGCTCTCTTTGTACACAGTAGGAGTGCCTGAAATCAGAATATGATCTCACTGCACACAGTTGAGTGAGCAAATGAGATGGGCCCAGAAGGAGTATCCAAACACAAATTTACAAGAGGGGCGGGCAGTTTCAAAGCCACTAAGATTAACACCAAAACAGAAACAGAGAGAGTGGGTGGGAAAACTAACTGAAGAACAGAGTCAAAACTTCCAGTTCAGTTAATATTCATGCAACACAGTTAAATCAATTTAAATACTGTATTATCTGAAAAAAAGTGCAGATAAAGGTACTTAAATTCTCTTAAATTCTCTTAAATATGCCCATTTTTAATATTCTGTTATTTACATTCCCTAAGAGATGTTACTCTATGCAAAACAACATGAGTATAATAAAGCTGCTGCCAATTTTAATATTTTGCTTGAGAAGGGATTTAGGTTAGAATACTTTACACGTAAGGATTTGGATGTTAAATTTCAAACTTCTGACTGTGAATTTATCAGTGTTTTACTGAGTTCTTAAGATTCACAAATGTATGCATGATTCCCCTGGTAGACATATCGTCTCTGCTTGTAAATATTTTTTGTCCAAAACTGGTTTATTTCTGCATGAGTTTTTATTGCCTTATGTTATTAAGTTGCCTGCATATATTAGAGGCACAGGGGATTTTTTAGATAAAATCTCTACAATTAAATGGTCTTCAGATATGTACTTCATTAGTGTGGATGTGTGCAGTTTGTACACAAATATTAGTCATGAGAGGGGCTTAGAGTCTATTAAATATTTTGCGGGGGATTCCCCCTTGTCCAATTATATATTAGAGTTACTACAGTTTTGTTTAACAAATCTTTTTTTTATGTTTAATACATGCTTGTATCATCAGCTGAAGGGTACAGCAATGGGGGCATCTTTTGCCCCCATGTATGCCAATCTGATGGTGGTTTGTTTGAATTGGAAATACTTTATCAAAATGATTTTTGTAGGACTTTTGTACTTGGATATTATCGTTTTATTGATGATTTGATTTTCATTTGTAAATGAGGACATGAGATAGTACATCAATGTTATGATTCTATACAAACTAATAGATTCAGCCTCTCTTTTGATGGACTGCAGTTAGGTAGACAAATAAATTTTTAGATGTCAATCTTAGTGTTAGTGTAGATAATGTACTTTCCACAACTGTTCATAGGAAATTTGAAGATGGGGACAGATCTTGGATGGTCGTAGTTGCCATCCTGCCCATGTTCTTGATGCATTTCCTTATAGTGAATGTGTGCGGTTAGCTAGGATATGTAATAATAGAGTGGATTTGGAATTTGAAATTAGTAGAATGATGTCTATGTTTCGTAATAAAGGATATTCTCATGAATTGGTCAAGCCTGCTATAAATAGATTTTTTGATGGGTCCAAGTTAAATAAGATATATATATATATATATATATATATATATATATATATATATATATATATATATATAAATAGACAGGAAAATGGGAATAATAATACTAACGAGGCTACTAAACATCAAGTGTATTTTGTGACCACATATAGTATTATAGTATTTTTAGTATAGAAGTAATTGCTCTATTGAAATATTATTGGGGATTTTTGCAAAATTTTAAGAAGTTGTCAGATTTATTATGTTCATCACCCTGTGTCTCCTATAGAAGGGAAAGAAATTTAAAGGATGTTTTAGTGCATAGTTAATTTGAGCTACTTTGTTTGTTGCCTGTGCCTTCACTGCATAAGAGTTATGGCACATATGCTTGTGGACATTGTTGCAGCTGTAATAATATTGTTGAGAAATTTGATGTTATGAATGGTGTCTCCTTTTCTCCATCCAATATTTATGATTGAGAGACTGAGGGCATTATTTATCCCCTTAAATGCCCATGCAATTTAATATGTATTGGGGAGAGTAAAAGGAAATGTAAGGTTAGGCTGCAAGAAAACATTAGAAACATAAAGAAGAACAGGTTAGATAGTCCTATAGCTTGCCATTTTGCACAATTTCACAACTCTAATCCAGATTTGCTGAAGGCAACAATTTTAGAGAAAATATCCAAGGAATCTTGTTCAGAAAAAGCTTTTCTGAACAAGTTATTGTATAAAGAAACTATCTACATTTTAAAATTCAGTACATTGTGCCCTTTTGGGTTGAATGTGGATTGTAATTAGAAGGCAATTGTCTCATTAATTCATTATGTGTTCATATAATTGCATGTATTTTTTATTGGTTGTTTTTAATTGGTTGTGATGGTATATAAGGGGAATGTTTGTCAGTGCTTATGTACTCCTTGAAGGCTTGTTCATAGCCGAGGTGCCAGAGTTAATAAATTTAGTGTTTTTACTGGGTTCTTGCCTTTGTGGTTCTGTACTTATCTGTACTTTTCCAGTTTTTTGGGTTTTTAATATTCTGGAGACAAGCTGGCTGAAAAAGCTCAGTAGTTAAGGTTTTTTTTTTACTCTGTATTTATTGAATATTTGGGGGGACTATGATCATTCCTACTCTGTATGGGTTTGAGTCAGCTAGAACAGTTAAACTAAGGAATATAAGCAGTGACATATGCAACTAAAAGGCATGGGATTTTTGGGGGAAAGAACTAGGTGTTAGTACTTTTCTTCTCTTAAAGTATTTATCCTTCACAGTGCTAGTTTTCCAGTTCAGTTTCCAGCTTGGGAGCCTTCTGTGAAGAATTTGCAAATCCTCCCACTGCACGGGCATTTGTCAGGTGCTTCACATTCCTTGTACATCCAAAGATGTCCTCCTCACAACTGTTTATAGTCCGTTTGTGTGTGTGTGCGTGTGTTTGTGTGTGCCTTTGTGTGCGTGCACGTGCAACTGTGCGTGTGTGTGCATGTGTGTGTGTGTGTGTGTGTGTGTGTGTGTGTGTGTGTGTGTGTGTGTGCGTACATGAACATCCTATGAAAAATTTACTAATTATAAACTCCTGCTCTTTCTAACAAAAGCATCAGTTGTAGACCTTGATTTTTAACAACTATTGAGCAATAAAGAAGAGATAAAATGCCAACAAAACAGTGCTTTTCATGCTAATAAACATTTACTTCTCCCTCATATCCTTGTCATCCTTTCATATATGTAGAAATAGCCACCATGTTGTGCATAACTGTCTACTTTAATGCAAACATTCTTCAAAACTGGGGTTCCCCCATGAAGATGTATCTAGCAGATGCTAGAGGGATTACCCAATTCCAAATTCTGCAAGCTGCAGGAGATCTACTTATCCATGATCAAACAGAGACTCAATCCACTATACTGTAGAACAGGTAACAATGCAATGATTAGAAAAAGTAATGAGGGGCAGAGTGATAAAGTTAGGTCATTACTTATAACTACAGAGATATTAAAAAAATAATGTCTCTTAAACATCAGACACAGGTTACCAGCATTATACCACAGATAAATCGGGAATCCTAGGGCTACAATTCTGAGTCAGGACCAAAGTAAGAGTCTCAGGCTTAGTTTTCAGATGCAAGTGAACAAAAAACTCCACTCACAAATTAGATTAATTATTGTTCTCCTTAATGAAACCTTAAGAGTGTGAATAACAATGAAAAGCATTTTTGTTCATCTATCCACAACCGCTTTGCCATTTTTGCACATTGGGCCAGGGTATCACTTCAACAGTGGCAATAATCTAGAGTTAAGGTTCACACTGTCAGGTGGTTAGCTCTGCAGTGGTTGTTTTTCCATACCACATGCTTACACACATGCTCACACCTGTGGCCAATTAGAGTGTCCAATCCACCTACCTGCATGTCTTTGGAATGTGGGAGGAAACCCCTGTTAACACAGGAAGGATATGCAGACTCCACACTATCTTACCTGATTTTCTGTCAGTATTTGATTTGACTTATTTTACACTGTAAAATTGAATGTTAATTTCTTGTAGTGTTTGTTACAGCAGTTTTACATTATGCATTGTATTTGGATGAGGCAAGCCAGTGAATTAGTTGGAGGGTGATTAACATCAAGGACACTAATTCTAACTACAGTGTTAAAAGGAAAACTAGCTGGAACAGCAAAACGACACCAGGAAACCGGACTCAATGCACGAGCAATAAAATTTATTGATACAAAAGATGGTTAAGCGCTTTCCACAGTCAACTACTGTCTTCATCAGAACAACATATAACAAGAGTAAAGACCTTATATACAAACTTAAAAACCCGCCTAAATCAACAATTAATCAATAATATAATTAACATTTAGATAATGTGAAATTTTAAAGCTATACCTGACATTTCACTACATGAATTTACATCTAGCGTTCCCTAAGTATCTAAAACTGAAACAACAAACATTTCATATGCATTGCTATATAAACTATTCTAAAATAATAAGTGTTGAAAAATAACACCTATCTATCACTTATACCAAATTTAAAATAATATTTTATGTACATTGTAAGAAAATATGATATAATAAAATAAACTTATGCGTTAACATTGTGTTTGGCAATTATTAATGAAACTCGTATCCATACAGGATTCATAAAACTGGGGCAAATGAATGTATAAGTACTGCCTGCAGTACACATAACCAAAACATATGAATAAATTGATATTATATATATTGCAAATTGCACTAAATTACACCTTAACTAAGGGTTTAGTGGGAATCATGCTAGTGAAGTGAAGAATATAATTTCAGTAAACTGGAATATATTGACTAGTGATCAGTCTATAAAAAATAAGCTTACTGATAGACCACACTTTGTTTTCAAAGCTGGTAATAACATTAAAAGGATTATTGAAATTAAATCTAGACATCAACAAAGTGGCAAGGTTCAGAGAACTAGAACTAAAAAATGTGGCCAATGCAATTTTTGCCAATATATACTGGATTCATCCAGTATTGTCCTCAAAAATTGCTTGAAAAGTAAGATTTGGTTTGCTGGTGGCAATTGCCTGTCTAAGCATATAGTGTACTTAGGTGTGTGCCAAACGTGCATGAGTTTCTATGTAGGGAAGACGGACCGCTGTTTAAAAAACAGAATTTATGATCACACATACTGTATAAGGAAGTGTGATGTTAACAACGCTCTGTCGAGGCATCTCATTAATAGCCCTAAATGCAAGATGTTTAAATTTGCAATACTGGATGTGGTTATCCCCAACCCACGAGGTGGTAACATCAAGGCGGTCGTGGGTGAGAAGGAGATTAGGTGGCAGATTAGGTTGGATGCAGCCACCCCCCCGGGCCTTAATGAGATGATTCCCACTAAACCCTTAGTTAAGGTGTAATTTAGTGCAATTTGCAATATATATAATATCAATTTATTCATGTTTTGGTTATGTGTACTGCAGGCAGTACTTATACATTCATTTGCCCCAGTTTTATGAATCCTGTATGGATACGAGTTTCATTAATAATTGCCAAACACAATGTTAACGCATAAGTTTATTTTATTATATCATATTTTCTTACAATGTACATAAAATATTATTTTAAATTTGGTATAAGTGATAGATAGGTGTTATTTTCAACACTTATTATTTTAGAATAGTTTATATAGCAATGCATATGAAATGTTTGTTGTTTCAGTTTTAGATACTTAGGGAACGCTAGATGTAAATTCATGTAGTGAAATGTTAGGTATAGCTTTAAAATTTCACATTATGTAAATGTTAATTATATAATTGATTAATTGTTGATTTAGGCGGGTTTTTAAGTTTGTATATAAGGTCTTCACTCTTGTTATATGTTGTTCTGATGAAGACAGTAGTTGACTGTGGAAAGCGCTTAACCATCTTTTGTATCAATAAATTTTATTGCTCGAGCATTGAGTCCGGTTTCCTGGTGTCGTTTTGCTGTTCCAGCTAGTTTTCCTGTTTGTTGACCACTGGGATTACTTTTTTCATTTGTTGTTTATCATGGACTCTATGTCCGAGATGTTGAACACCTCGAACTATGTATCTCGGGATGAGATCGAAAAAATTCATTCGGAAATGAGTATTCTCAAAGGAGAAATCACACGCCTGGTGGAGTTATTGACGCCGCCCTGTGCTTCTAACAGCAAAGGAGTGCAACCTAACCCGCTGGTTAGCACGTCGATCCGTTCCTCTATTGGCAACGCCAGCGACGATGACATACCTAACGGGCAGAGGAGGGTCTCTTCGCCTAGGTCGGCTAGGCTCACGCCGAGGAAGGATTGTTTTGAATCAATCAGTCACCGAGATGTTCCAACTAAGTTTTCAAATACACCAGAGGGTAATAACGAGGATGTGTGTTTAATTTCTGGCGCTAAACCGAAGCGCCAACCGCCAGTCCGTACTTATGTTGTGGAGGAGAAGGGCAGAGCGGCTAATAACTTATCCAACAAAGGTACTGTTAAGCATATTGTGTCAGGTTCTTCTACACAGGGGGAACATATTTTGAGGCAGCCTTATAATTTGGATGAGTTTATGCTTATGCCACTGGATTTTAAGGACATTTCTAGGGCTGCTTCTGCTAATATGTATGCCAGAGGGGAAGGTGATTTTCCTTCTCTCAAAAAATTAATATTTTCGTTTGGCAATCAGTTAACCAAGGTCAAAAACCTGCAAGTGGAGAACTTGTACTTACGTAAATGTTTGGATAATGGGGTTATTCCTATGGGTTTACGGTTCTTCAAAGAACCTATGGGAGTTGAAATGAATGTACATAATGTTAAACGTTGCAATGACATGTTTGATGAGTTTGGCAAAAAGTTTATGTTGTTCATAATTGAATGCAATGATTCTAAAATAAGTGTAATGCTCAATGAGATTGAAAGAATAGATGGATTAATACAAAAGGATGTATTATTCAACCAATGGGACAAATTGTATTTTAAACAATACGAATACGCAGAAAATATGTATAAAAAAACATATGAGAGGAAATGTAAAAAGTTGCAGAGAGATTTAGCACAATACGAGAAAGGAATTGCCTATAGGTGGAATTCCAATAATGTTAGAAATCATGTTGTGGAGAAAAGATTTGAACAGCGTTCTGATTCTTATTATGCAGGTGGAGAATATACTAATAATGAGGAATGTTTTTTAGAGGATGGAAGAGGGGAATGGAAAACAGTAGAACGCAAGGGGAAGGGGCGGAAAGTATGGAACAACCGCCGATATCACCAATAGTTGATATTCAACAGGTGGATCCTGTTGTTCAGGGTGGTTCTTGTATGGATAATATTGATGGGGGGCAATTGGCTTTGGCCAATGAATGTGACCTAGTGCACAGTAGTGGGGAGTTCAAAATTTACAACTATAGTGACCACCCAGTCTTACCTGAATTTTTTCAAATATGTTCAAAGGGTATGAAATTCATACCAGATTCCAATTTAGATGTGACTGATACCCTTGTGGAATTTAAGCTTTTTGTGAGGAAATTAAATTTAGGAATATTTTTCCGAAATCAAAATGTTACTAGTGGGATACAATCTGAAGAACTGAGGAAAAGAAGTACATTCACTCCACCCATGTGCAACACTTTAACCTCCTTCGAGAAGGTGGTTAATACCCAGTTATATTCTCTTCACAACAAATATAAGTATGCAAGAACAATGAAGCATGGTGGGAATGATATCTCAGAGGTAATTCAGTTACTGTGTGATAACAATGTTCGCATCATGTCCGCCGACAAGGGAGGGGGAATAGTCTTTTATGATCAAGATAAATATACTAATAAGATCTTTGAATTATTGAATAATTCTTCACAATATACACCCTCTTCTTTAAATGAAGTGAACATTGCCCACGGCCGAATTGATTCTTATTTAGAAGAATTTATAGTGGAAGACAGAATTAGTGAGGATTTGTACAGATTTTTGAAGGTGGAGTTCCCTATCTTGGCCACCATAACAGGGATCCCCAAAGTTCATAAAAACATACACGATCCACCATTTCGTCCCATTATTTCAGGAAGTGCTAGCAAGTCTTTTCCTTTTGGTCAGGTTATTCATCACAAGCTCAAACACATTTATAATGTTGTGGAGCACATTATTAAGGATTCCTGGGAGTTTTTGGGCATCTTTAAGAAAGGATTGTGGTCCTCTAATATTATTTTTGTCACTATTGATGTCCAGGATTTATTTTCCTGTATCCCTAAAGAGGATGGGCTTTCTAGGTTTTATAACAGTGTCCGTAGAGTAAGTGGTTTGGGCCAGGATGAAATTTCACTTTTGATGGAATTCATGGCCATTGTTTTGGACTATAATTACATCTATTTCGAGGGTGAGCATTTTCGGCAGACTTCCGGGGTAGCCATGGGCACTGCTTGCACCCCTATGTATGCCAATCTGGTGTTGTTGGATTGGGAGACAGAGTTTATACTGCATTCGGCATGGATGTCTCACATCAAGAGATATGTCAGATACCTGGATGATATTTTTATTCTATGGGAGGGTGAGGAACAGGTGTTATTGGATTTTATGCACTTCATCAATAACACCACTGAATATCTTAAATTCACTCACCAATATGACCGCAGTGGTATTAATTACCTAGATGTTTTTGTTTATAGTAAAAATGATGAGTTTCAATCTCGTATCCATAGGAAAAATACATTCAGTAACGGATATCTTCACTACAATAGTGCGCATACATACAGCACCAAAAGGGGCATTGTTAAGGGACAGTGCATCCGGGCTGCCTGTATGACGACTGACAAAAACGCCATGCTTTGTGAATTGGATCATATAGGGCAGTTATTCATTGACAAGGGATATCCTCTTAAGATGATTAAGGATATTATTCTTTATGTTAGTAATGAATGGGGACATAAATACAAACCTCTCTTAGGGGTAGGTATTGACAAAACACCACTGGACAATGATATGACCAACAAGAATGATCAGCTGGTACGAGATAGTGAATACAAAAAGGCATGTATCATTAAATATGGCAAACATGCTAGTGAAGTGAAGAATATAATTTCAGTAAACTGGAATATATTGACTAGTGATCAGTCTATAAAAAATAAGCTTACTGATAGACCACACTTTGTTTTTAAAGCTGGTAATAACATTAAAAGGATTATTGAAATTAAATCTAAACATCAACAAAGTGGCAAGGCTCAGAGAACTAGAACTAAAAAATGTGGCCAATGCAATTTTTGCCAATATATACTGGATTCATCCAGTATTGTCCTCAAAAATTGCTTGAAAAGTAAGATTTGGTTTGCTGGTGGCAATTGCCTGTCTAAGCATATAGTGTACTTAGGTGTGTGCCAAACATGCATGAGTTTCTATGTAGGGAAGACGGACCGCTGTTTAAAAAACAGAATTTATGATCACACATACTGTATAAGGAAGTGTGATGTTAACAACGCTCTGTCGAGGCATCTCATTAATAGCCCCAAATGCAAGATGTTTAAATTTGCAATACTGGATGTGGTTATCCCCAACCCACGAGGTGGTAACATCAAGGCGTGGTGAGAAGGAGATTAGGTGGCAGATTAGGTTGGATGCAGCCACCCCCCCGGGCCTTAATGAGATGATTCCCACTAAACCCTTAGTTAAGGTGTAATTTAGTGCAATTTGCAATATATATAATATCAATTTATTCATGTTTTGGTTATGTGTACTGCAGGCAGTACTTATACATTCATTTGCCCCAGTTTTATGAATCCTGTATGGATACGAGTTTCATTAATAATTGCCAAACACAATGTTAGCATAAGTTTATTTTATTATATCATATTTTCTTACAATGTACATAAAATATTATTTTAAATTTGGTATAAGTGATAGATAGGTGTTATTTTTCAACACTTATTATTTTAGAATAGTTTATATAGCAATGCATATGAAATGTTTGTTGTTTCAGTTTTAGATACTTAGGGAACGCTAGATGTAAATTCATGTAGTGAAATGTCAGGTATAGCTTTAAAATTTCACATTATCTAAATGTTAATTATATTATTGATTAATTGTTGATTTAGGCGGGTTTTTAAGTTTGTATATAAGGTCTTTACTCTTGTTATATGTTGTTCTGATGAAGACAGTAGTTGACTGTGGAAAGCGCTTAACTATCTTTTGTATCAATAAATTTTATTGCTCGTGCATTGAGTCCGGTTTCCTGGTGTCGTTTTGCTGTTCCAGCTAGTTTTCCTGTTTGTTGACCACTGGGATTACTTTTTTCATACAGTGTTAAAAGGTGAGAGCAACGCAAGCCAGCTCAGTATGACTGACACCTATTAATTATAGGAGTCAGATTTCTCATAATTGGACATTGCGCCACAGTTATGGTTTGAAAAGAGCAACTAACTCAACTACATTTTTCAAATCTGACATTCAAATGTTCCTTAAAATGCTATACCAGAGATGGATACTAATAAAAATCAAAGGAAGCAAAATAATGAAAAAGACAGTCTGATGCTGACAGTCAAAAAAGTAAGAATCCCAGTACTTTAGTAAGATGATGGAGAGAGAACCATAATGAATGACAGTTGTCTCTCTCTGTCCCTATAAAATGACCATCAGGGAAGCAAAAGCCTTGACTGCAGAACAAAGTCACACAGAATGGCAGCCCTCTTTCAGGTCATTTCAGTATAGCAAATTCGAAAATAATAATAACCACTTATACTGATACAGAGACATTAGTAATGCAGGAAAGTTCAAGTTTTATTTTCAGCTTTTTACTTTGATTCTCCTTTAACTTGGGTGCTTCTAGGAATGTTTCCTTCATTTCGGTTTATTGAGCAGAAAGGCTCATTTACTTGCCCAGTAGCCTTTCCTTTTTTCTACTATATTAAACTTTACTGACTGGACTGCACTGGTCCATACTTGTTAAAAATGTTGGTCTCAGCTGAAGCACCACAGTTTACTCGATGAAGAAATTCAGTGAGGAAAAACTTCTACATGAGATGATGCTTTTTAGGTGGATATTTTCTTACAGGTTTGTGGACTAGCTAACAGAGAAAGCAGTGCCACTGCTCTGGTGCTCCTCAACCTCAACTATAAAAAGCAAAAAAAAAAAAAACCTGGCTCTCCTCATCTTTCTCCTAAGGGAGTGCAGGACACTTGTAAAAATAAAAAAAAATTCTTCAGCATATTAAAGCACAGTAGCAAACCCCTTGGTACAATGTATACAGCAACTGCACATGAAACACTGAAGCAAGTGCTTCAGTCCTGACCACAAAAAAAGAACATAGCAATATAGCAGTTATGGAATTCACTTCTGTACTGGCAAATACTGATACTGCACTA
Organism: Protopterus annectens; assembly: GCF_019279795.1. NCBI lineage: Eukaryota > Metazoa > Chordata > Ceratodontiformes > Protopteridae > Protopterus > Protopterus annectens. Next base: position 451,876,347 of record NC_056735.1, read on the forward strand.
CTAAAGGATCAAACTGATGATTGCACTCCATAACACCCTGCACCTGGGAAAGCATGCTTCCTTCACCCCACCCTGCACTTCTGTTAGATGTCACTTATCAGTATGCAGGGCAAATGAAGACTTTATATCCCTTAAGAGCTGTGATTAAATATTTACAGTGAATGTGTGTCTTAGTAGAAATCACATTGTTCAAACAAAATGAAATGTCATAGCTACAGCTGTTCACATCTAAATTATCCTCTTACAAAAACTCTCAGCTCCAGGCTTTGATGAAACCTCTATCACATGGTTTAACAGCTACCTTGCTAATAAATTACAGACCATAAAATGGCACAAAAACTTCTCCCCTTTCTCTCTGGTGTCTACAGATGTTCCCCTAAGGGTCCATTCTTGGTCCCATTCTTTTCAACATCTTCATTAATAACCTCCTGAATGCCGTCAAATCAACCACAAGAATTCAGTACACATATAACTCCTCCTTCATATGTAGCACACAAAACCTTAACAAATTGCAACATATCTCTCAAGAATCTTTCTTTTTTTACTGAATTCTGGCTAACCAACTCACTACTTTTTCTTAACCCCAAAAAAGCAAACTTATTCTCTTTACCCCAAGACACTTCTCAGCCCAGAAACCCTCCTTTGGTATTCTCTCAGCAAATAACACTAAAACTGAAATCGTCCCACATACTAAGCTACTCGGCATCTACACTGACAATTGCTACCACATCCACCATGCAGTAAAGAAAACTCACTAGAAATTGGGTTACCTGTCCTACTACTCCCAACACTTCTCTACTGAACCCATATTTTCACTAACTTACAAGTATCTCAGCTCTCAAAGATTGAACAATGCTATCACAAAGTAGCAAAGTTTGCAGAGTATCACCTACATCTCCCACCACTGCCTAACATTCAAAGATCTATATTGGCTTGAACTACCCCATGTATTATCTTACTCCCACCTTTTGACTACTCATAACCTCCTCTATAGATCTACAAACCATCCATCTCTGTCAACTCTAATCCAGCCATACAAACCAAATAGATCCTTTTGCTCAACCCAAATGTTGCTCCTCCATGTAACTAAATCCCTCAATACAGCTGGTAGCAGTGTATTCTCAAACTGTGTCACCAAAGCATGGGACATCATACCTATCTGTCTGAAAATAGAACAACATCTACAACAAAAGCTAAAGTCATATCTGTAGAATCTCTGGCTCTGCCCCTGCACTAACCCTGGATAAGTACCCCTAGACTAAACCATAATTCCAGACTTCTCCCTACCTTTCAACTCCTTATCTCTCTAATCCCTTAATCACAACCCTTTTTCTCTATATTCTCACCCACTTGCCACACTTGACTACTCACCCTGCTCACTGTCCCCACTCATTTCATCCTTGTTACATTCACCTCTAGAATCTTCTTTCCCTGCATCTCCTCTTTCTTCACACTCTCAATCACTTCTAGTCCTTCTTCTTCAGTCAGTCTTTAGTCTGTTTCACCAGCTGCTGACTAGTGAAAAAAAGCATGAAAGGATGTTGCTTTACAGCAACTTTATGTTTTGTCTTTATTATGAAACTGCTTGTGATGGTCCCTGTTTACCCTGGGCCAACAGTCAAGAAGCCCCAATCCTCATCATTGACACTGGTGAGAGGTGGTCACTAAAACAGGGATGGATTTACACAGTATTTCAAATGCAGCTCTCTGCATCAAGCACAATTTCCCCCAAGAGCACACAGGGAACACAGTCCACTGGGACTGGACTCTCTGTCTCTCCAGATCCCAAACAACACCTACCTTCAAGCACTGTGTCCCACCAATTGTGTCCCCTTCTCTAGACTACAAGGTAGATTGTTGCCACTGGCCAGATGCTTTAAGGCTCTTACAAAGTGTTACCAATTATACTGTGTCAAATTAATACTAATATAAATGTTAGAGTGTGACCAAAGCAGTAAGGCTTATTGGAGTGGCCACAGTGTCACTAAAATAAGCACAAATAATCTCAAGATGTTAAAAGTATTCTCTAAAAGACCAGCGGCAATGAAAAGGTATAAAAATATTTGGTAACGGATAATAAAATAGAAAACAGGAGAATACTTAATATTTATTTACAATAAACAACATAGTTTTCAGTCACAGAAAATATAAAAATAACACAGTTGGATAGAATCTCACACATGCAAAAAAAGAAATAACATTAACTAATCTCACTGTACTTTTCCTAATTGAACTAAAGAGAAACTGTCCCTAGTTACCTCACTTAGTATCACAAGGCAAGATGTACTGCTGAAATGATCACTTCCACAAGGCAAGATGATATACTATACACTGCCAGAAATAACTAACAACTGAGCTCAACTAACAAGTAAACAACTGCACTGTAATAATTGACATAGATCTTTTATATCAGATTTTAAGAAAAACAAAAACAAACAACAAACTGCTGCTGCCAGAGTTCTGTCCTTCGGATGGTTATAGAATGACATCACATCTAGTCACCTGACTCTGGCACAATTCACATTCAGAACTCTGTTAAGATTCTATTGCAGTATTATTAACATAAGCAACGTTTACAAATACATTTTAATACAAGCATCTGTACAAATCAATGTGACAGTCAAATGACATAAGATTATTTACAAAACTTAATGCCACACATGCACTGTTTTAGTTCTCCTGGTACAGCTGGTGATACCTCACAATGTCACCCCTCCCCCCATTGAAGACTCAAGCTAGTTTTTCGAGTAACCCTGGAAAAATGCTGCTTGAGATAAATGGGCTTGTCTGGGAACACTTTAACCTATACCCTGTCTTATGAGTCCATCTGCATTGACATTGCTGTAATCTGGACTGGCTAATACAGGGGGTCCCCTCAAATCCCCTTTAAACATTAGTAATGCCTGCTCGCAGGCTGGGGTCCACATCTGGCTTTTTTTTTCCTTGTCAGGTCTGCGAGGAGATCAGCCATTGTACTGTAATTGGGAACAAACTTTCTATAGTACCTTGCTATCCCCAAGAATGTTCTCACCTACTTTTTGAACAGGAGCAGGCCGCACCTGAATAGCTTCCACCTTAGCAGGTTCTGGCCTAATCATACCACTCCCCATTCTATAGTCTAGGTAAGAGACCTCTGCTATACCCACCTGGCACTTAGTGGGCTTAATGGTCAGCCCTGCCCTTTACAGTTTGCCCAGGACTTCCCTGACATGCTGAGGCTTCATTATGTTAAAATTGTACAGTTTGTACCCCTGCCTCCTGCCTAGCAGGTTTACTGTGTAATTAACATCACTGACCTTCCGACCTTGAAGGGCCCCTCCCAAGCTGCCTGCACCTTATTGTGTCTGACAGGAATGAGCACCAAAACCTGCTATCCCACAACATACTCTCCAGCTTGAGCATTCCTGTCATACCAGACCTTTTTCTGCTGTTGAGCTCTTGCCAGGTTCTCCTGGGCCAACCCCATGATCTCCCTAAGTCTTTTCCTGAGGTTTGGGACATATGCCACAACAGAGTCATTGTGAGATTCACACTCACCCTCCCACTCATCACAAATGAATCCTAAAGGCCCTGTCAACCTATGATCATACAGTAACTCAAAGGGTGAGAAACCTGTGAATTCCTGGGGTACCTCTCTGTATGCAAACAGCAAATGCAGCAAATATTTGTCCCACTGTCTCCTAAACTGGTCTGCAAATGCCTGTAGCATAGTCTTTAGTATAGAGTTTAATCTCTCCACAAGACCATTAGTCTGGGGATGTAGGGGATGGTCTTTAGGTGCTTCACCCCACAACTTTTCCACAGACAAGCCAGCAGGTCTGAGATAAAATTGGCACTTCTTTCAGTCAATATTTCTGTTGGGAAACCTACCCTGCTGAAAATCTGTAAGAAAGCTTTTGCCACTTTCTCTGCCTCGATGGAGGACAGAGCCACAGCCTCAGGGTATCTGGTAGCATAATCTACTACCACCAGGATATACTTCTTCCCTATGGAACATGGGGTACTCAGAGGCCCCACAATATCCATAGCTACTCTCTGAAATGACTCCTCAGTCACAGGCAAAGGCATCAGTGGAACTTTGACCTTGTCTCCTGCCTTGCCTAGCTTTAGGCCTGCCCACAGGTCCTGCAGTACCCTGTTACATCCCTTGCAATCCCAGGCCAATACAAATTCTGCATAATATGACTCTTGGTATCCTTTATATCCATATGACCTGCAAAAGGAATGTCATGGGCTATGGCTAGAAGTGCCAGATGGTAGGCTCTGGGCATTACCAACTGCCATATTACCTCACCCTCTAGTATACAGACTTCCCTTTTCCTTGAGCATCAGGTGTCTCCTTAGCTACCTCCCTCAAACCTTGTAAGGTAGGGTCTGAAAGCTGTGCCTGTCTCAATTCTACTTTTGTGACCTTTCCCAGCTCTCTTCCACAGGAAGCCTAGTATCTTCTGACAAAGGTGCCTCATTGACAACCTGGGTAGTACCACTCACCCTGTCCATGGGAACATCAGTACCTACCAACAGCTGTGGTTCACTTTCAGGCTCACTGCTACAAGGTAGCTCCCTCCCTGAAATGAATACATCACCATCCCCAGCTTCAGGCATGGGGTCTGTCTTGGTCCCCCCAGGCTACTAGACCTACCTGCTTGTCTCCAAGCCTGACTGTGTGCAACTGCATGCTTATCAAAATCATTCCCTATTAAGACATCTGTAGGAATATCCTCAAAGACACCTACCTGCTTGTTTCCTTTTCCACCCCTCCAGTCAAGGTGAACCCTAGAGAAAGGTATTTGGAATGGTTTACCTCCTAAAGCTCCAACATGTGCAGTCTGTCCAAGCAAGTACTGCTCTTCTTTAACCACTGCAGACTGTGTCTCTCTTAGCACTGGCCTATCTTACATCCACTAATATAGGAGACAAACTCTGGTGATAGTTTCGTACCTCTGTTGTCTCCAGACAACTTACCACTGGCAGGTAGTTATTCCCACTTACTGGCTCCCTCATCATTTGTTCCCCACCTTGCTTCAGTGGACATTTGTATGCTACATGACCCTTTTGGTTACATTTAAAACATCTAACCACTGATCATAGCCATGTACCTGAACTAGTGGCTTCCCCTGTTACTGGTAAGCTCTGTTGGGGGGATTTAGGCTGCCCACCATGGGTTCCCTTATATCCATGGGCAGCACTGGGTATCCTCTTCTTATGCAGTAATGCCCTGCTTGCTAAGTAGAGAGCCCATTTTCTCCCCATATCATCTACAGAGTTACATTCTCAGTCTGCCAACCAGATTTTCATGTCCTCAAGCAAAGTGCTAAGGGCTTGTTCCCTCACCAAAAGGCTTGCCATCATTTCAGAAGTGATGACCTGATACCCACTCACCCACCTATGAAAGTAAGTGCTTAACTCAGCAATATAATCGCATACACTTTCATTTGCCTTGTGTCTATGCTCACAAAACTTTTTTCTGTAAGCTTCAAGTGTTAACTTAAAACAGTCTAGTAAACATTGTTTTATTCTGGTATAGTTTAATCAGTAACAGACAATTTAGAAACAGCAGTTACAGCTTTACCATGGAGTAAGGGGGTCAGGAACTGTACCCAGAGCTCTAGGTCAACATCTTACTCTTTACATACCTTTTCAAATATATGAATAAAACCATCAAAATCAGTATCATCTTTAAATTGTGGAAGACATTTACTGACCTTTATTGCTTCTGGGGTTCAGTTACTCCCTTCCCCATTACCTCCATGACCCTGACAAAGAGTCAGTATCTCCTTTTCATGCTGACGCTACTTCTCCTTTTCTTCAGCCTCCAAATCCGGCAGTTTCTCATATTCTTCTCTCTCCAAATGCCGCAGTCTCTCTTCAGTCTCCAAATGCCGCAGTCTCTCTTCTGTCTCTGAACATCACATTTCATGCTGACGCTGTTTCTCCTTTTTTTCCAGCCTCTAAACGTGTGGTCTCCAGTTCATGCTGATGCTGTTTCTCCTTTTTTTTCCAGCCTCTAAACATGTGGTCTCCAGTTCATGCTGATGCTGTTTCTCCTTTTTTTCCAGTCTCTAAATGTGTGGTCTCCAGTTAATGCTGACGCTGTTTCTCCTTTTTTTCCAGCCTCTAAATGTGTGGTCTCCAGTTTATGCTGACGCTGTTTCTCCTTTTTTTTCCAGCCTCTAAACGTGTGGTCGCCAGTTCATGCTGACGCTGTTTCTCCTTTTTTTCCAGCCTCTAAACGTGTGGTCTCCAGTCCATGCTGATGCTGCTTCTCCTTTTTTTCCAGCCTCTAAACGTGTGGTCTCCAGTCCATGCTGATGCTGCTTCTCCTTTTTTTCCAGCCTCTAAACGTGTGGTCTCCAGTTCCTGCTGATGCTGCTTCTCCTTTTTTTCCAGCCTCTAAACGTGTGGTCTCCAGTCCATGCTGATGCTGCTTTTCCTTTTTTTCCAGCCTCTAAACGTGTGGTCTCCAGTTCATGCTGATGCTGCTTCTCCTTTTTATCCAGCCTCTAAACATGTGGTCTCCAGTTCATGCTGATGCTGCTTCTCCTTTTCTTCAGCCTGCAGTTCGTCTCTAACTCCAGATGGATGTTTAACTCCTCTCAAGAAAAGGTGAACTGTCCTGTTTCCGAAGGCTGCACATCCCCAGCACTGGACTGGCTATCTCTCTGGTTGCTGCACCATGATGCAGCTGTGGTTAAGGCTGAAATCATATCCTCTTTAGTCAGGTTGGCATGTACCAGTACTTTGGCTTCTCACACTTTGGCCAACTAGTTCTTTTGTCAGTTTGCGATAATTGTCTGCTGACATCTTTGCCTGATTTCCCTGACTAAACTAACTAACAAAAATAAATAAAACTGTTGTGAAACTGAAACTCTGAATGTTTACCTTGTGCCTGTTGAGAGTACACACACCTTCAGTGACAATTGCTTACAGGCCATGGAAGTTCAATTAATATCCCATCGCTCTAACACGAATATGCGACACCCCCTCTTTACCTCGGGCAAGTAATCAAGGAGACCCAATCCTCACCACTGACACCGGATAAAATACAGTATATGAAACTGAAGCAAGGAATATTCAGGGAGGATTTCCAGTTTTCCAGGTATTTTCTTCTTGATTTGCAGCTGCAGTAAAATCCTTTGTAGATGTTGCCACTTGTATTCTGGGAAAGTGTATAGCCCTTGTACAGTAAAATGCTCCTTGCAAGTCTAGTGTGACATTTGGCTGTACCTTGTGTAGTTTTGAGATCAGTAGAAACAGTATAGTGAGTGATTTAAGTAGATGACAGAAAGGCCTGCATGCATAGGAATAGGCAATATTACATCAACTGTTATGTCAGAAGCAATGGCATTTGTTTATTTATTTTAGGTTGTGCTTTGAGTATAGTTTAAAAGAGTTTTATATCACTTGTTTCCTTGGTGTTGGGCGGTAGAGCATTGCATTTGTGGGAGATATTTTTGAAGATGGTCTTTTAGTACAAGTTTGTTTGAAAGCGTTTGAATAGGCAGGTGGATGACCAAGAAGTACTACTGTTTTTCAGAGAATATGTTGGTCCTCAGTCAAATAGTCTGCTTTTTAAGGGTGGGCATTGTCCCTCTTTTAAGAGTTTATATGTAAGAATATTTAGTAGTTGTGATGCTCTGGCTTGAACCGGCAGCCTTTTGCATTTGGAAATAGTGGTACAATGATGTACCTTAGAATTATTCAGGCTAATGAAAGTAAGCATTTTGTTTTCAATGGTCTGAATCAGTCTAGAATTGTGAGCTGAGCCCACTGCAGTGAAAAGTGATACATAGTCCAGGCTAGATATGAGGACATTGATGGTGATAGCCCATCTGCTTTCCCATGCAAGCTAGAGGTATTGTATGCTATACTGAGTTGTGGCATGACTTGTTCATTACGCTCTATAAATGCAAACACCAAAAAGCCACCAGCAACAATGAAAGGTGGAAAAGAATGTTTATTTTCATAGAATTTTTCTTTGAAAAATAGACATACTTTTCCATCTTTCATTGTCACCAGTGGCTTTTTGTTGTTTGGTTGGGTTTGTTTCTACCTATGTCCCTCTGTAGTTCCTTTTTGATTTGGATGTTCTGTGAATGTTAAAGTTTGGTCTAGTAGAAATGACCAGCAGACTGTCCCAAATTCCATTATTATTAATACTGACTGAAAGAAACAAATTATCAGTCACCCATAAGGTTAACAGTTAGTACCAAAACTGTAATTCTGTAATTTTATGTTGGTTTGATTAAATATTAATAAACAGAAAAATATAAAATTATAATCAGCAATTTATTTATCCTTATTGGTAAGATAAAGATGCATACATTACAAATTATGCTTATTTGTAAGAGACATCTCTACATAAACATAGTGCATAAATGAAAACCGTGCATTCTGTTTAAAATGCCACTGTTCATTGCCACAATGTATAGGTGTGGCTTACAGAGTCCTGTTAGCTTCTGTGAATGGTGTGTAGGGTATACATTGTGTACACAGTTGCACAGTAGTATATTTTGTGAATTAGTACACTAGACATGGAAAGCACAGTATATCATGACAGCTCTATACAGTGCAGCCTGGAATAGTAGCTTAGCAAAGTATAACACATTTTACTAAGTTGCTGTTCCCAGTTTCACTGTGGTCTATTGTTATGCCTAAGACTCATTCATAAAACATTTCACTGATAAGGCATGACATCAGTACTAGGGTCATTACCATATTATGATAATGATGTCATATGTTGCTCTGTGAGCTCTCACTGGTGGGAGCACAACAGTGTCACTACATAAGGATGGTGAAATGTACAGTTGTGGAATTTGGGTGTCCTGCATCATGGACAACTCCACTGCCAGTGGGATTTTATTGCAGTGCTGATATGCATAGCTGAGAAACATATCAGTAAGGAAAGAACATTGCTAAGCTGCCAAGTACAACACTAACTGAATGTTAGTAGTTGGAGTCGAGTAGGTTACCCCCTTGGGATCAGTCCATAAGCAGATGGTGCAGTGTTTGTGAATTGCCTATGATCTGAGGTGTTAGTTATATATGTACTCTTACATGGAGTATTATGGCGACAAAATGATGTAAGACTATGTACAAGGTCTTAACCCACTGGGCACATTTTCTTATGAATTATGCAGGGCTTTAGTATGCTATTCTACTATGTGCCAACCCTACTCCACAGGTTATAATATTTATGAAATTAACCTGAATCCCCATAATATACAAACTAATATGACATTAAAACAAAGTCAAGTACTTCCCAATATCTGTTTTAACTTTCAAAGATTCTGTTATTAAATGGAATAGAATTGTAACTCAGCAGGGCTTTGATAAGTATGGGTCTTCTTGATAGTTGCAAACTCAGAGCTATAATGTAGTTTAATAATAAATGCATAGAAAATAATGTCATATGTAACAAGAACTAAAATTAAAATATTGTAAATATGGTTTATGTTTACAGTGTCAAGGCATTAGTAAATCAAACATCATAGGGTGATTGTCTACCAAAAGCAGCTGTTCAAAATCAAGCTGAATCTCTACAATTCAAAGAACAGCAACCTGAAGCATAAAGGAAAATGTTAAATCTTTACTGAGTTAACTAACTGAGCACTTTACATGAGATTTTATTTGGCTTTCTCAGCATCTAGGATTTAGAAGACTAAATTCAGTTCTCTTCATGATTGTTATAATAAGCTTATAATATGATGACAAATTTATGTAAACAGTGTGAAAGAGTAAGTTAAGAATTATACATAACAGTCATTGATTATACTGGAGTTTATCAGTGAGGGTTGTTATATTTTGCTGTAAAGCAAATTGGAAAGTCATAAATACATTAAGCTGACTAGTCAAAGTAAAAATACACGTGCATAAAGTAGGAAAAGAAAACTACAGTAGAAATGTAGTGTCTTTCCATTTTGTAAATCAGAACTTAGATTTCTAAAATTGCTTACAATAATAGAATTGTTTCATATAAGTTCAGAGAACTAAATCTAATGCAAATGATATATTACAAATTGTCATTAGTTTGCAGTTCAAAATAATGCAAGCTAAAATGGTAACTCAGCTTCAATGTGAACTTCCTATTCCTAGAAGTAGAAAGTGTGTTCACTGCTAAACACTCCAACTAAATATATATATATATATATATATATATATATATATATATATATAGAGAGATGGGTGGGGGGATCAATGTAGTATAGATCATGTAAAGGCAATTAAATTGTTTGGTTAAACAACATGGCTTGCACAATTAGCTACTTCAAACCTCATACAGAATAAAATGCAACACAGCCTTCTGTGGTTTGAAGAAGAAACAATATAACTAAGTTAAAGTATGCAGGCATTTTGAATTGCTTGCTAATATAGAGAATTTTATCACACTATATCATGGTATGGATGGGAGGAGAAATGGCGTAGGAGTTATCCTGAAGGAACAGTATGCTAAGAGCGTTTTGGAGGTGAAAAGAGTGTCAGATAGAGTGATGTTTATGAAACTGGAAATTGATGGTGTAATGAGGAATGTTGTTAGTGCATATGCTCCACAAGTTGGGTGTGTGATGGATGAGAAAGAAAAATTTTGGAGTGAGTTGGATGAAGTGGTGATGACTGTACCCAAGGGTGAGAGAGTGGCAATTGGAGCAGATTTCAATGGGCATGTTGGTGAAGGGAACAGAGGTGATGAGGAAGTGATGGGTAGGTACTGTGTTAAGGAAAGGAATGCAGAAGGTCAGATGTTAGTGGATTTTGCAAAAAGGATGGACATGGCTGTGGTGAATACATATTTTAAGAGTAGAGAGGAGCACAGGGTGATGTACAAGAGTGGAAGAAGATGCAAACAGGTGGATTATATCCTTTTAGGAAGGCCAGTCTGAAGGAGATTGGAGATGGTAAAGTGGTGACCAGGGAAAGTATAGTTAGCATAGGATGGTGGTCTGTAGGATGATGGTGATTAAGAAGGAGGAGGAGTATGAGGGCAGCACCATGGATCAAATGGTGGAAGTTGAAAAAGGGTGATTGTGAGGTGGAGTTCAGGGAAAAGTTAAGTTAGGCACTGGGTGGCAGTGAAGAGTTACCAAATAACTGGGTAACTACAGCAGAACTAGTAAGGGAGACGGCTAGAAAGGTGTTTGGTATGACATCTGGACAGAGGAAGGATGACAAGGAGACATGGTGGTGGAATGAGGAAGTACAGGAGAGTATACAGAGAAAGAGGTTGGCAAAGAAGAAGTGGGATTGTCAGAGAGATGAAGAAAGTAGACAGGAGTATAAGGAGATGAGGTGCATGGCAAAGAGAGAGAGAGGTGGTGAAGGCTAAGGATAAGGCATATGAAGAGTTGTATGAAAGGTTGGGCACTAAGGAGGGAGAAAAGGACCTGTACCGATTGGCTAGACAGAGGGACCGAGCTAGGAAAGATGTGCAGCATGTAAATGTGATAAAGGATAATAAGGGAAACATACTCACAAGCGAGGAGAGTGTGTTGAGCAGATGGAAAGAGTACTTTGAGGGGTTGATGAGTGAAGAGAATTAGAGAGAAAGAAGATTGGATGATGTGGGGATAGTGAATCATGATGTGCAATGGATTAGCAAGGAGGAAGTAAGGATAGCTATGAAGAGGATGAAGAATGGAAAGGCTGTTGGTCCAGATGATATACCTGTGGAAGCATGGAGGTGTATAGGTGAAATGGCAGTGGAGTTTTTAACCAGATTGTTTAATGAAATCTTGGAAAGTGAGAGGATGCTTCAGGAATGGAGAAAAAGTGTTTTGGTACCAATTTTTAAGAATAAGGGTGATGTGCAGAGCTGTAGTAACTACAGAGGGATTAAATTGATCAGTCACAGCATGAAGTTATGGGAAAGAGTAGTGGAAGCTAGGTTAATAAGGGACGTGATGATTAATGATCAGCAGTATGATTTCATGCCGGGAAAGAGCAATGCAGATGCGATGTTTGCTCTGAGATTGTTGATGGAGAAGTTCAGAGAAGGTTGGAAGGATTTGCATTGTGATTTTCTAGACATAGAGAAAGCATATGACAGGGTGCCTTGAGAGGAGTTGTGGTATTGTATGAGGAAGTTGGGAGTGTCAGAGAAGTATGTAAGAGTGGTACAGGATATGTATGAGGGTAGTCTGACAGTGGTGAGGTCTGTGGTGGGAGTGACAGATCTGTTTAAGGTGAAGTTGGGATTACATCAAGGATCAGCTCTGAGCCCTTTCTTATTTGCAGTGGTGATGGACAGGTTGACAGATGAGATCAGACAGGAGTCCCCGTGGACTATGATGTTTGCAGATGACATTGTGATCTGTAGTGAGAGTAGGGAACAGGTAGAGGAGACCCTGGAGAGATGGAGATATGCTCTAGAAAGAAGAGGAATGAAGATCAGCAGGACTAAGACAATATATGTGTGTGAATGAGAGGGAGGATAGAGGAATGGTGAGGATGCAAGGAGTAGAGGTGGCAAAGGTGGATGAGTTTAAATACTTGGGATCAATAGTTCAGAGTAATGGTGAGTGTGGAAGAGAGGTGAAGAAGAGAGTACAGGCAGGATGGAGTGGGTGGAGAAGAGTGTCAGGAGTGATTTGTGACAGATGAGTACCAGTATGAGTGAAAGAGGAGGTCTACAAGAGGGTAGTGAGACCAGCTATGTTATATGAGTTGGAGACAGTGGCATTGACAAAAAGGCAGGAGTTAGAGCTTGACGTGGCAGAGTTAAAAATGTTAAGATTTGCACTGGGTGTGACGAGGGTGGACAGGATTAGGAATAAGTATATTAGAGGGTCATCCCAGGTTGGAAGGTTTGGAGACAAAGCCAGAGAGGCAAGATTACATTGGTTTGGACATGTGCTGAGGAGGGATGTTGAGTATATTGGGAAAAATATGCTAAGGATGAAGCTACCAGGTAACAGGAGAAGAGGAAGGCCTAAGATAAGGTTTATGGATGTGGTGAGAGAGGACATGCAGGTGTTTGGTGTGACAGACCAAGATGCAGAGGACAGGAAGAAATGGAAACAGATGATCAGCTGTGGCAACCCCTAATGGGAACAGCCGAAAGAAGAAGATGATGATGATCAATAAAATGATCCATGTTTAAAAAGAAATCAGGAGACAAACACAAATCAACACTAAGGATGGTATTCCTAATCCTGACCTTTGCAAGTTTGTAGCAATAATCTGTGAAGACCAGTGCTATACCCTTATGAAAAAGATCATTCAGGCTTACTACAGAAATGTGGAGGTGTTGAATGTGGAGGTGTTTTGGTAAACATGCCTTCCTAAGGCAAAAATATAACATACTTAAGGCATAAGCGTTAGGGTGAAAGCTATTATGAGGTAAGTGGTATCACACATTTGTGTATTAATATGATTCATAGAGCTAAATGTAAAAGGGCTTCGGTTGCATACAGAATGTGCAAAGGACCCTGAACTTACTCCAGTAAGCATCAATTTACCTGTAGAATACATGAGTTAGTGGAAATTAATTAGCTGACTTGAATGGAAAAATAAATATTTACTGCCATATTTTTAAAAAAGAGGTACAATTATTGACTTCACTTTAAGAAATGTTTGTTTTATTGTATTTTAGTGTTTTTGCATACTTGGACAAACTACTGAAGGAATCACTGGGGGAAATGTTTCATTTGGTGTCATTGAAGTGCTTGTGCATACTTGGTCAAGCTACTGAAAGGGTTGTTGGGAGAAATATTTCATTTGGTATTATTGAAGTGCTTGTACGTACATGGTCAAACTACTGAAGGGGTCACTGGAAGAAATATTTAATTTTTTGTCTTTGAACTGCTTGTGCATACATGGTGAAACTACTGAAGGGGTCACTGGGGGGAAATACTTCATTTAGTGTCATTGACTGCTTATGAGTACATGATCAAACTGATGAATCACTGTCATTAAAGTGCTTGTACAATCTTGGTCATTGGGGGACTGGTGTCATTCAAGTGCTTGTGCATACTTGCTCAAACTACTGAAGGGGTCACGTGGGAAACTTTGGGGTTCCTGGGGGAAATGGTTAATTTCATGTCATAGAAGTGCTTGTGTGTACATGGTCAAACTACTGAAGGGGTCACTGGGGGAATGTTTCACTTGGCGTCATTGAAGTGCTTGTATGATCTTGGTCAAACTAGTGAATGGGGTTACTGGGGGAATGTTTCATTTGTGTCATTCAAGTGCTTGTGCATACTTGGTCATACTACTGGAGTGGTTGCTGGGAGAAATGTTGGGGTTACTGGCAGAAATGTTTCATTTGATGTCACTGAAGCGCTTGTACATACATTGACAAACTATTGAAGGGGTCGCTGGGGAAATGTTTTATTTGGTGTCATTAAAGTGTTTGTGTCTACATTATCAAACAGCTGAAGAGGTTGCTGGTTGAAATGTTTTATTTGGTTTCACTGAAGTGTTTATGTGTACATGGACAAATGACAGAAGGGGTCACAGGGGGGAATCATTCATTTATGTGTTAGTGAAGTGCTTGTGCATGCATAGTCAGACTGATGAAGTGATTGCAAAGGAAAATAATTTATTTTGTGTAATTTTAGTGCTTGTGCATACTTGGACAACCTACTGAAGGGATTGCTGAGGCAAGTTGGGGGTTTGCTAAGCAGATAGAGGTGCAGCAACCCTTTTAACAATAGATACGCATACAGTGCGGATACTGGACAATGAATCGCAAGAACATTTCATTTCTATATGCCACTTTATACAATTCTTCATTTGCATCTCATTATACTTAAGGCATTGTGCATTAGCTTAAATGGCCTCTAGGAATCACACCTTAGCTAAGCTCACTAAACACCATGGATACCTTTACTGCATATACACAAATGACTATGAATGCCAGCCTAGGTCTAGGAGTATGTTAATGTAAACTGCAGTAGAAGATATTCCATTTAACACTGTAATAGTATGAGTGAGAGGGTAGCCTAAATTCAGCCAAATGAAATTATGTTTCAGCTTTATTTATTTACCCACGGTAACATTTTAACAACATATTTTCATTTAATTAAGCTTATATAATGAATGACAAACAAAAACAAATGCATCACTCTCATAAAAAATGGTGACAATAATAAATGTGTTTTTTGAAAATGTTTTGAAAGTTATTAAGCTTAAAACAGACAATACATAGTGGAAAGTGCATCGGACACGGATATCCTTCAGAAGGGACTCACGGAAACAGATAGCTGGTGCCAGAGCCATGGCCTGAAGTTAAACGCCAAAAAATGTATAGTCATACCCTTCGGGAAAAACAAGGTAACCCCAAGCTACCATATAGGTGGCAATCCACTAAGCACAGAAGAGGTTATCAGGGACCTGGGGACCCAGGTTGACAGTGGCCTTTCTTTTGACACTCACGTTGCTAAAGTGGTTAGAAAGACCTTACATTGCCCACCTGATCATGAAGGGATTCACATCCAGATCTAGTGAGGTCATTGTTCCCCTGTACTCTTCACTTATCAGACCAATGATCGAGTACAATGCCCCATTTGGGATGTATCTCACCCGACATCTGCAGCAATTGGAGAGACCCCAAAAGTTCCTCACCAAAAGGATAAAGGGACTCCAAAATCTGTCATATGCTGCCAGATTGAAGAAACTCCAGCTCTATTCAGTTGCCTACTGTCTGCTCAGAGGTGACATGTGCCTGACATACAAGGCCATGTCCAACCCGGAATTAATGGACATGCTCCCCCTCAAAAAATCCAAATCCACCAAAACCACTAGAGCAAGCGACTTAAACCTTAGCACAGATATAAATAGGACGTGCTGGAGGGATAGATTTATCACTGAGAGAATCCCTATGCTGTGGAATAAAATCCCGATCCATGTGAGGCAGAGCACCTCGCTGGCTCTGTTCAAGAGAAATCTTGACCTGTGGATGGGAGATCGTAGGTTTATCCCGGGAATCATCTCTGTGTCATTGCTGGACAGAGGTACAACAAACTACTGGGCACAGTATTTTTTCATATAAGGGGTGGCGTAAGCCACAAAAATTTGGGCTAGGCTTATAAATGCCTTAGGGCAGATAGCCTAGTATAAACCTATGAACCTAAATAAATCCTTAACATAGGTGATAATGTTCTTAAAAACCAAAGACTCGGTTGGTCTAGATTTAGAATAATATAGAATATACTATTTAAATATAGAAGAGATTCTGGTATTCCTTAAAATATTGCAGTGATGCTTTACAAAATATATAAATTACCATAGCAGAGATTATATAAGAATATTTTGACAAAATATTCAAGTCTAACAAACACACTTAGTTCTCTATTAATTGCATATATTGTACAGTGATAATTGGATTTTGGTAAAACAGAAATAAATTTTAAAATAGTACTGTATAAAGTTGGAAGCTGTTATAACTTTTTTATAACAGTTAGAATATTAATTTTCATTCCTGCAGAGATAATAGCATGGAGTGGCTAAGAATATTTCTCATTTCAAAACAAAGTTGATGAAAATGTGCATAAAGCAATGCCATGTTACAGAAGATAAGAGAATCTTCTTCTTTTCACGGTTAGGGGTTGCCACAGTGGATCACCTGTCTGCTAATGAATGGCAGTAGAATTTAACAGTGTCGAGTTGCCAGTCCGGTGCCCAACCTTCCACAGAAGGTGCACACATGCACACACTCACGCCTAGGGCCAATTTAGAGTGTCCAATCCACCTACAGCATGTCTTTGGGATTTGGGAGGAAACCAGAGCACCTGGAGGAAACCCACGTGGCCACAGGGAGGACATGCAGACTCCACACAGAAGGCACCCCAGCCGAGGATTGAACCAGAGAACCTCTTGTTGTGAGGCGACAATGCTAACCACTGCACCACTGTGGCCACCCTACATAAGATAAGAGAATAAATCTTATTAACATGCAAATCAAATTTTAATGAAGAGTATATATCAGATCCATAAAAAAATATGTGCTGACAATTCAATTCACAGTAAATCATCATTAATTAAATTAGAGCTTGGCAAATCTAAGAAAAGGCATCAGACTGAGTTTTACTTGTATTAATTTTAAGAAATAGGGTCAGAGGCAATGCTTGAAGTATATCACTATCATTTTGCTATGTTGATATTAATTACATCTTATTTTAAAATTACTCCAAACAAAACACTATTAAAAATAATTTATGAGAAATGTGGATTGTTTTGCACTCTTTGCTCCCACGGTCTGTCAGTCATCAGACCTCTATTGGTTAACTAGCGCATTCGTTCACCAGCACTGTCCAGAACAATTGGATGGCTCATCATTCAGGCAACCATGAGGAGTGGTTAAAGAAATTCACATATTTTCTTCCTGACCCTAACTTCCTGAACCCAATGAGTCTTCAGGAAGGAACACACAATGGGCTGTCTGTGGAGGAGGTTCTCTCACTACTACAAGGGTATTCCCACCATACTCCCCAACATCCATGGTACCTATATATGTGCAGTCTCAAAATGCATGTATATTCCTGCTTTTCACTCTTGTATTCTCAATGGTCTGAGGCTCACAGTTATGGTCCTTTCAATGAGTACTCCTCCAAGACAGCTAACTTAAAATAAAAGTATTATAAAGAAAATACTTTCTTAAGGATATTTAAGCAAAGGGGAGCAAGAAAAAAATCTTCCTCATAGCATGTTGTCAATATGACACCATCGTCTGCATGAATCAGCTAACTTTATCATTTCACCAGAAATAATCTGTTTTTTGTAATATTCTGCTCACACTGCTGGTTGACCATGAGCCTCCTCCTGCCCAATTGGCCCATTCATCCCATATCACTGGGGCAATTAAGAGGAATGGGTCTTCCTAGTCCTATGGCCTCTGCAAATGCCTGTTTTTTCAAGCCACAAGAAGATGTGCAATGGACTGGCCATGCAGATCATCCTTCACTTCTACAAGGAAGGTTGCCAGCAAGTAGATGCACCTCCCCAGAGCACAAATAACACTTGCCTGTGTACTAGCAAGCACCCGCTAACCTTCCCACTGCCCAGGAGATAGTTACAGCCGTTCACTGCCTGGCTCTTACAGTGCTAAGGGTGGTAATTAAACTTTGGTCACCTAAATCACAGTAAGGGCTCCATTCTTCAGTATCACAGAGCCGGGGTAGAAATAATAAGATGTGAAGTGTACAGTTCATGGTACAAATCCCAGAATAGCTTGTAGTTTCACATTGAAGAAAGCTGAGTTTCTTTTGCAACCTCAAGTAATTTAAGACTTTCAAAGCAGTGCAGAAATGATAAACAATTAAGTAATAATGCAGTTTCCTAGTGTGGTAGAAGAGGAAGGCAGACAACTTCTTAGCCATGATTATCATAACAGCTGATAGTACAAAGGCTATCAAACCAAACTCTTTCATGATGAAGTCAGTGTTTTGACATATTGTGATAGTGCTGCTCCATTTTGGTTTGCCAAATGCTTGTTTAGTTTGAGAGGAGCTCAGAGCATTTGTACTGGAAAAACAGCAGTCAAGAATGGTATTTGTATGCTGGTTGCACTTGGAAATTTGTTTTTAAATTTAACGGAAATGCATAGTATGGCTAAGCTATAATAATAAAACTAAATTAAAGAAAATGAACAAATCATAAATAAGTTCAACTTCAAGTTTATTAAGGCGCTTGTGATCTAAGTACCAAACAGAAAAAATGAAAGCATTAAACAAATATAGTAATATTAAGACATAAAGTGTCATGGCAGCAACAGAAATTGATGAACTGGATTATCATAAAAAAAAAGATCAAATAAATAGAACGTTAGGGGGGCTCCTAAAGCATTCTAAGGTGTCACTTCTGTAAGCCACCACAGAGAATTCCAAATATAAGAGGTCTGATCAGCAAATAACCAGGCTGAAGATATTTCAGTAGAACCACTAACAGCCCAATGCTAGCAGACCACAATGCCCAATACAGGTAGTATAG
Source organism: Protopterus annectens (assembly GCF_019279795.1). Classification (NCBI taxonomy): domain Eukaryota; kingdom Metazoa; phylum Chordata; order Ceratodontiformes; family Protopteridae; genus Protopterus; species Protopterus annectens. The sequence continues at coordinate 451,895,271 of NC_056735.1, forward strand.
AACAAGTAATTCCTTTAGGTAGGAGAGACCCAACTCATGTAAGAAAATAAATACCAATACCAATATTTTTCTGATAATTCAGAATTTGATAGTGAAATCTCAGTGGTACAAGAGTAACATTTACATAATTATAAATACCAGTAGTTAAATGAACTGAAGAGTCTGTCGTTAGCTGCAGCCAATCATATTTGGTGTTAGTAAGCCAAAGGTAAAGTGCATTATAATAGTCACTGAAAGAAGACCAAAGCATGAATCGCAGTTGAAAGATCTGAGATTTTTAAGATGGTTTCATTCTGGCATGTTCTTCAGGTGCAAGGTGATTTGATATCTAATGATACCTGATCCTGGACTGTCAAATAGGCTTAAAGGACAATGACAAGATTATACACCTTAGACACAAAATTTGAAATTACTGCCACTATAAATAAAAAATTATGCAAGTGGCAATGCTGAAGGAATCCATTAATTTCACATATGCAGTTAAAGCCTCACTCTTAGATATGCTCACTTTCAACTAATTACTTTTAAACCAGTCATGAATGTTATCTAAACTGTCAACAAAGGAATACGGACTCACCATATGTTCATGGCAAGAGAGATACAGCTGAGTATCATTGGCATAACAATGATACTACAGTCCTCTCCCATGATTCACTTCTTAAAGGGGCAACATAAGCACCATAATTAATAAATGCTGTATGGTACTCCACATCCAAAAGATAGAAACAAATGTATTCAAAACTCAAGAGGTTAGATACTAACCCATATGTTACCTGGTGGATAGCCAACTGGCTCACAGACAGGACCCAGGAAGTTAAAATTGGAGACTCCACCTCTACAAAGAAGCCAGTCACAAGTGGAGTCCCTCAGGGATCAGTCCTTGGGCTGTTCCTTTTTAGCATTTACTTCTCAGAAGTCATGGCCAATGTCAGCGATCTCTGGCTGACTAAATTTGCAGATGATTGCAAATTAGGAGTTGTCATTGAATCTTACACTGACACAAATTTCTTCAGTAGGGGCTGACACAGACAAACAACTGGTGTCAAAACTAAAACTAAATGCCAAGAAATGCATAATAGTATCCTTTGGGAAGTCATTCATCCCTGGTAACTATCATATTGGCAACACACCCCTTAGAGCTGACCCAATAGTCTGGGACTTAGGGACACACATACATAGTAATCTGTCCTTTGATCATCACATGTCTACAGTGGTGAGGAAATAAATTTATGTTGCGCAACTTATAAACAAAGGTATGGCATCTAAGTCTAAGGAAGTCATTGTTCCACTGTGTTCAGAACTCATCAGACTTATCGTTGCCCCCTTTGGTATGTAGTTAACCAGGCATATCCAGCAATTGGAATGTCTACAGAGGTTCCTCACTAAAATAGTACAGGGAGTAAGTAATATGTTCTGTGCAGACCACCTCAAGGCCCTATCCCTGTATTTTGTCTCCTACAGGCTTTTGAGGGGAGATTTATGTCTGGCATACAGGGCATTGTCAGACCCAACTCTGATGGACCTCCTGCATATCCACAAAAGATACAGCACCAGAGCTACCCATTATAAACACATACACCTTGTCTATAGGTATGTATCCCAGAGACTGCCCCATCTATGAAACAGACTCCTCATCCATGTGAAGCAGGGTTATTCCCTAATCCAATTCAAGTGCAAGTTGGACAATTGGATGGGAAACCAGAAATTCATCCCTGGTTTGGCACGTATGCCTCTAATGGACACAGGTAACCTGTAAATGGTTCATCTCTCAGGCCCATGCTTACACTTATCAAGGGTATCAGAACATGTCAGTGATTTGGGATGCATGGCTAGGCTTAAAAAGGCCCTTGTGGTCATTAGTAAGGATACCAGGTTAACAGTGCCAGACAGCAATGAGAGATCAAGCTGGACAACTACAGAATAAAGGCGTTGATCTCTACGCAAATGAAATAAATTACCCCAATGAGGGAAACTTCAGTACTGCAGTGAGTATAAAAACAAATTGTTAAGAGTCATGCTGTTGTGTACGGTTTGGTATTTAAACTGATAATAACGAGACAGGAAGGACAGAGATCCAGCCCACAGATCCCAAGACCCATACCCCTCATTGCATACCAGCAATGGTGTAGCTAAGCATACTATTTGTACTCTACTGAGTACAATTTTGTATACATTACTGAGAGAAACCGTAGCTTTTTTTAGACCATACTATGTCCTCAACTGTCTTGATTACGATTGAAAAATATCAGTTTAATAGTTTTAGAGGGAAAGTGATGCAAACATTTGTTAAGGTCTAGGGGACATTTCAATTTTTTAAGTGATAGATGTGTTGGGTGAAAGCAATAAGAGCACCAAAGTACGAAATTATTTTCCCTGGCTATACCTCTGCATGCCAGAATTCATAGTAATGAAGAATGTCAAACCTTTATTAAGAAATGTTGATTACAGGCTTGGCCAATGAACTGCCATGGAGTCTGAAGGGGGAATGCAGATCTAATATTATCAACCTTGTCCTCAAAAAAAAAAAAAGAGAGAGAGAAGCAGTTTATATAACTGTGATGTAAAAATATTTCATATTGTTACACTGACTGGATTATGTGGACTATCCGCCCCTCAGAAGGGTAGCTGAACATATAGCCACAGCAGAAATCTTTCTAGCTAGAAAGTCAACCTTCTTTCAAGAGATGTCTGACTGCTAATGAACATAGTGCTCATTAAGTTCTAATTTGTCATCTAATTTTTCATCTAGCAAACTCCCACACTTCCTATAACACCCCAACCTCCACCCCCTCATATCTTAGGACACAGACCTCAGCATCAAGCCATATGCCCTCAGAGGGAGACAGAGCATACCTGAGATGGAGCAAGTTGGTCTAGACAAAGGTCAGTGATCTATTATAGCCAGCAACCAATGCATCAGGACCCACAGCACTATTTAATGGAAGGAGCTGATGAACCACAGATGACAAAAATTGTAGCATTCCATCATCTCAAGATCATGAGGATAATTATGGGGTTATTAAAAACTGAAGTGCACCAAGGAGTGGCTGGGCTTTGAGATCAGTTCCATGATCAATCAGAGGTCCTCACACTCAGTCAGAACACTAAGTCAGGACTCTGTCCTTAATGAAAGACTGCAGAGGGAATTAGCTGAACAAACCTGAATCCTTTCGTAATATATAGGAATTCCCTAGTAAGAGTCACTGAATCCTCTTTGATCCATATATTGAAGTCACCCATTTCCACAAGACCTTAGTGATACAATACAGAGTCAATGAGGAAGTCAATGAATTCATACAGAAAGGTCCTCCCACAGTTAACCATGTAGATGGTAAGTGAAGTGAAAACTAGAGCTTGTTCCTGCGCTCAAGATACACTTTGAAGAGCTGGTGTTTCTACTGACAATTTGAGGCACTAGAGGATTATTCTTACAGCAGATGCTACCCTTCCCAATCCTACCTGTCGTAGGGTATGAAAATCAAGTCCATAGAAGCACTGCAGCTGGTAGCTGAGGGCCAAAGCTATCATCTAGTCATGTCTATGTTATAAATGTAAGGTGAATATTATAGGTTCATAGGTTCATAGGTATCTACTAGGCTAATGGTCCTGGAGCCTTTAAAAGCCTTGCCCATAGAAGTGCCCTGGCATCGTGCCACCTGACGTTAGTTACCAGGGCCTCTATCTAGTAGAGCTGCTGGGGAGATCCCTGGGGTTAAATTTCTAGTTCCCATCCAGTCATCAGGATTTCTCTTGAAGAGGGCCAGTGAGGTGCTCTGCTTGACATGCATGGGAAGTCTGTTCCAGAGCGTGGGCAGTCTCTGGGTTATGAACCTGTCCCTCCAGCATCTTCTATTGATTGTGGTAATGAGGTTGAGGTCTCTTGAGCGTGTGGTGTGGAGAGATTGGGATTTCTTTAGATGTAGCATTTCTAACAGAGCTGGGTCACACATGGCTTTTTAAGTCAAGCAGAGATTGCCTCTTAGTAGATGATATGAGACAGAGAATAGCTGGAGTTTTTTGAGTCTGTCTATGTAGGACATGTGTTTAAGGCCTAGGATCCTCTTTGTGAGGTAATTTTGTGGCCTTTCCGGCTGTTGCATGTGTCTAGTGAGGTACATGCCAAATGGGGCATTATACTCTATGATTGTCCTAATGAGAGAAGAGTAGAGAGAAATGTTGACCTCTTTCTTCCTGGATGCAAAACCCTTGGTAATGTGATGTGCCACATAGAAGAACTTTCTGACCACAGTGGCAGTGTGGTGGTCGAAGGAGAGGTTGCTGTCAACCTGTGTCCCCAGAGCTCTTACAATACCTTCAGTGTTCAGTGGACTCCCATTGATGTGGTAATTAGTGGGAACTGAGTTTTTCCCAAAGTGGATGACAACGCATTTTTTGACATTAAGCTTAAGGCCATGGTTTTGACACCAGTCATTGGTCTCAGTGAGGCCTTTCTGTAGGATGTCTACATCACTTGGGGAGTTAATAATGGCTCCCATCTTGCAGTCATCTGTGAACTTGGTCAGCCAGAGTCCCTCCGTGTTGGCCTGGACTTCTGAGAAGTAGATGCCAAACAGGAAAGGACCCAGGACTGAGCCCTGTGGGACTCGACTCATGACTGGTCAGCAGTCTGACTTGGAGTCCACTACTTTCATACTGTGGGTTCTATCTGTGAGCCAATTTGCAACTCACCTAGTGCTATAGGGGTTGATGCCTAGTTTGGTGAGTTTATCAATAATTCCTGAGTGGGGAATGGTGTCAAAGGCCTTGGCCAGATCAAGGTAGGCTGTATGAACTGCCTTGCCCTCATCCACAGCTCTGGTAACTGACTCAAAGAAGTCAACCAGGTTGAGTAGGCATGATCTAACTTTCACAAAACCAAATTGCGTGGGATCTAGAGTTTGGAGATTCCCTTTATCCTTGTTAATTAGGTCCATGATGATGTGCTCCATAGCTTTACATATCAGACTCATCAGGCTAATGGGGTGATAATTCCCAGGTTCTGTAGTCGCTCCCCCTTTATGGAGAGGGATGAGTGTAGCAGTGCGTCATTCGGTAGGGACAAAGCCTGAGTTGAGGCTGTGATTGAACAGGGCACACAGATGTGGTGCTAGTTCACTTTGTAGTTCATATAGAACACATCCAGGGATATTGTCAGGTCCTATGGAAGATGTATTCTTGGTCTTGGACAATGCAGCTTTAACCTGTGCTGCAGTAATGCTGGGTGCTTGGCATTCCTCCGTTATTGTGATTGGTTCTTTGTGCACAGTAAAGTTGGCACTGAATCTGTCAGTCAGTGTGTTGGCAATATCATTTGGCTCAGTATAGGAGGTACCATTGTGCAGCAACTCAGAGCAAACCTGGGTATTGCCGTAAGGATTCTTGATATAACTATAGAAGGCTTTGTGGTTGTTTTTAGTGTCTGCAGTAATTCTACCTTCATAGCTGGCTTTAGAGGTTTTGATGAGGGATGTTGAGGCTAATAAGGGAGTTTTTCCAGTCTTGAGACTTCACCTTTTTCTGCAACAGTTTCTTCCTTCTGTTGTAGAGTTTATTAATGGCAGGGGACCACCAGATTGGCTTCCTTTTTAAGGAGGAGAGAGAGCCTTGGTTCCTTTGGCTATGGCTAGTTCCATGCATTTATGTACATGTTCATACAGTGCATTGGTGTATGCTTCGACAGTCATGCATCTATTTTCCATTGACATGGGTGCCATGAAGTTAGCCACCTCTGTTTTAAGGAGCCGAAAGTCAGCTTTGGAGAAGTTTTTCATGGTGGTTACCTTTGCGGGGGGGGGGGGGGGGTTGTGATGTGGATTTCCATGGTGATTAGTTTGTGGTCAGATCTAACTGGGGAGGAATTGACTACTCGTGTAGAGCAACAGTTGCCCATGTTTGTAATAACCAGGTCATGGATGTTGCTTCTTCTAGTGGGGGTAAAAATGAGCTGGTCCAGGGCATTGGAATTGATGAATTCCAGGAAGCGTTGGGCCAGTGTATTGGTGCATTAGTAGTTTTCCCAGTTGATGGAGGGGTAATTGAAGTCACCTAGTATGAGAGTGTTGGGTTGGACCCTAATAGTTTCCAGGGTGCTTAGGAATGTGGAGTGAGAGTCTTGGGACATGGTTGGGGACCTATAGCAGGCCACGACCTGAATCGCCATCTTACCAAATGCTAGTCATACCTGAAGTATCTCAGATGCATTATGCTGGGCTACTACTAGTCTGGAGGTGTGCATATCCTTTATGAATGTGGAGACACCTTTGCCTTTGGGGCTTCCTTCCATGTTCTGGGGCCAAAAGGTGTGGAATGAGTTATAGCCTGGTAGTGCAGGGGTGCTTTCTGCTGCTTTAAACAGGTCTCCGTTAGAGCTCAAATGTCGATGTTCTCCATTTTGAGGAGTGCTTTGAGCAACTGTATCTTGAGATTTAGACTTCTAGCTTTGAGCAGCATGACCCTCAGATGGTATTTATTAATAGCTGTTACGGTGGTAATTTGGTCTTTGGAACATCACCTAAAAAAAGGTACTATAGGGGTGGCAAGAGCCTTAGCCAGTATCCAGAAATTCAGGGGTGACAGATGCAGGCCATCTCTGGCAAAGCATTGAGGTCTCTCAGTTATGTCATCCCAAGCAGACAGATACTGGATCCCCTTAGAATGATACCAGAAACTTAGCCAATTGTTGAAGTCAATCATTTTCTGCTTGTACTGCGGTATCATTCTGGGCGATGGTAGGATGCTGCTCAGGGCTAGGGTCATTAGGGGATAGGTTTCACACACAAACACACACATTAGTATAGTTGGCTGTATTGAGATTCAAACACCTACCTATCTACTTGTATGTATTATAGTTCTGACTATTTATTACACATGCCGCAAAGCTTATTCTACTTATTATGTGAATATTATGTAGTGAGACTGAATTAATTGCAGTCTTGTTACTGACAGACTTCTGGTTAAGTATACAGGACCATAAGGGACCAACTAACTGTCCAAAATGCCAGACAGGTGCCCTGTGTACAGATAAGAGGCAGTATGGCAAAACCTGACATAATCTTTTGTCTTTTGTTTTTGTAAAGTATTCAAGATGAAGTTTCAATTTATATCAGTTGTAGTCATTAAAATATGTTTATAATTATTATTTTTCATTCATTCTGTTCTAAAGGTTCCTGCTTTTGCATCTTTCTCTCCAGATATTCTCAGAAAACAAATTGCCCATGCAGCTGATGAATCGAACAGTAGCACCAATGATAAGATCAGAAGAGTCTCTTCCTGCCTACACAAACCCACTGAAAGCAAACATTTCACTAAGGCAGAACAACAGCCATTTATCCAAACCTGCATAAATAAAAGACTCTTAGGTAATGCTGAATGATCTGTTTCAGAACTACCATTTGCTATTTGTGTTATAGATTTGTAATTCAGAATCTCAGCATTCTTCTGTGTAAATAAAATACTACCAGGTAATGTTGATTAATCTGTTTCAGAACTAAAATTTGCTATCTGTGTTAGACTTGTAATTCAGAATCTCAAAATTCTATCAGCACGTTTGACTACAGCACTATTCCCTGGAAATGACAGAATAGGCAGCATAGTGGTGTAGCACAATATCTGGGATGCCTTCTGTGTGAAGCCTGCATGTTCTCCCTGTGTTCACATGAGTTTCCTCTGGATGCTTCAGTTTCTTCCCGTATTCCAAAAACATGCCATAAGGTGCACTGGATCTCCATACTGCCGGTAGGTGTAAGTGTAGTTGTGTGTGATACAGAAGAAAGACCTGGTAGCATACTTTGGTTTCACCCATTGCCTTGAAATCTATGTGAGTAGTGGTTTCACCCATTGCCTTGAAATCTATGTGAGTAGTGGTAGCTGTCCATGGAGTCACTCTACAACTTGTAACAGAGTAGCAAATGATAGAATATCTGCTTATTAATTCTGAATAATAGACAGCCATATTATTTGTTAAGATTGTTGTATGCATATGGTGCTGTTTAATAGTAACATTAATTTTCTTCATATTAGGATATCTTGACATATTGACCCCAAATACCTGTGCATTTGTCAAATATTTATGGCATACTCATCCTAAAATCCCCTTGATGTTACCCCGAGGGATCTTCTAAGCTAGGCAACAGGTGGAAACCCCTTCCTGTGGAATGTCATTCAGTGCAGTATTTTTTCCATTTGTAGGTACTAAAGTTTATGTTCAGCTACATAATTTTAAAAAATATGAACTACTAATTATCAAATGGAAAACAGCGAACTGCAAATGTAGCGAACACTGTCAACTTTGAAGAAACTTCGACAGGCCATAGTTGGCCAACAACCAGGAAGTAACACGATGCATAAGGTAAGTGAAGGGAAACCTTTTATAATTGCCCTATTCCCCACTGTAGTGTGATCTCAGAGTTGGTATATATAGTTAGGGGAGTGTTGGGGGCACAGCGCCCCACCTTGGTTGGTTGTGTTTGCAGTGTTGGCCGACTATGGCCATTCAATGAAGTTTTTTTTTAAGTTGTCGGCATTCGCTGCATTTGCAATTTGCTGTTTTTCATTCGATAATTCACGGTTCACGTTTTTAAAATTCAGAAGCCGAACATAGACCAGCTACTGTACTTGGTGTACATGCACCTTGTTGGGGCATGCCATATCATCCGTTACCAGATCAGGAGAACACTGCCCAGTACTTCACAGTTCTTTCTTGTCCCTTGCATTGTTTGAATCTCACTCCTAACTTTTTAGGAAGGTTCCCAAATTCAATGCCAGAAAAGTACAAACCTTCTAAGTGTGCATGCGGACATTAGATCATCAGACATAACCTACTAAATAAGAAGAGAACATAAGATGAAGGATTGCTCAGTGTATCAAAGCTCCAACCCAGCCACTTATCACAGAAAGAGTAAAAGAAGCTTGAGCACTATTTGAATATGAGCAATATAGTTACAGTACAGGGAAACTAGAACAGAGACCTGCAGGAAGATCTTGTTTAAAAGACAAAATTAAGGTGAAGAGCTGATAATAAGCTTTTGTGTTAGGATCCTGGGTAAGATTCCCACAGCCTCAGTTTACCTACTGTGTGACTTTGAGCAAGTCACTTATACAGGTAGAGTTCCAGTGTTACCCTGAATAGAGGCACTTGTCTCAAATGGTCACACATTGTAAACAAAATGTAAAACTAAGAAAATGCATCCCAGACAAAAGCTGATGAGGAGGAAGAAGGAGACCAATCACTGACCAAAGCTTCATCTATCAGAGTGCACTGTTTGGCTGGTCTTCACCATCTGATAGAATTTTCTTGACTAACAAGGTTTGATCTGAGACCAACCTTCAACTGATGATTGCAGCAACTCTAGGAAGTGTGTCCTGGGTTTAAGGACCATAAGTCCCATAGCTGAGCATGTGAGTCAGTGGCCAACAGTTGTTGAGTGGGGCATCATTTCCCCTGCCACCTGGTAAGAAGTTGTACAGACTCCCAAGCACTCAAATCCTTTCACCTCCACTAACTCCTTGCCTCTTCCATGCTGAAGAGTTAATAAAACTTTTGCTATCCCTCCTGTGTCTGCTGGGCCCAAGGTAATTTATGCCACTTTGGTCTTGCACTTACTATATGATGTGTTATGACACATGACTGAAAAAGTTACATTACATTAACTGTAAAAACTACTCATTTACCAACTCTTTTGCCCAACGTTTTCTGGAATTCATAAATTCCAATGCCTTTGATCAACTTATCCACACCCCCACTAGGGGCAGCAATATCCTAGACCTGGCCATTACCAACAAGGGTGACCACACCACAGGTCAATTCCTCGTTGGTCAGATACGACCACAAGCTAATCACCCTAGACATTCACATCCTGCCCCCATCCCCCATTAGGAAAACCACTGTAAAAAATTTCTCCAAAGCCAACTTCACGCTTCTTAAGACAGAAGTGGCAAACTTCATGACACCCATGCAGATGGACAATAGAGGTACGACTGTTGAATCCTACACAAATGCACTTTATAAGCACTTGCATGTGTGCATGGATCGTGCTCTCCCTAACAGAACCAAGATGCTATCCTCCAAAAAAAGGAAGCCAATCTGGTGGTCCCCTGCCATAAACAAACCCTACAACAAAATAAAGAAACTGTTGCAAAAAGAGTAAAATCCCATGATTGGAGAAACTCACTGGTCAGCCTCAGTAAGAAGCAGAGATCCCTCATAAAATCCTCCAAAGCTAGTTAAGAATACAAAATCACCACTGATGCTAAAGACAACCACAAAGCATTCTATAGCTATGTCAAGAATCTCAATGGCAGCACTCAGATCTGCTCTGAGTTACAGCACAATGACACTAAATATACAGAACCAACTGATATTGCCAACATCCTGGCAGATAGGTTCAGTGCTAACTTTACCCCCCTCTCACCCCCTAAAGGGCCCATCTCTATACCGGAAGACAGCAGCATTTTAACTGTTACTATGTGGTTTTTATACATAGCATTACACTCACATAGTTTACTGTGAGGTTTTTATTTTATTTTATTTTATTTTATTTGATCTCATGGTCATGCATATACTTACAATTGATTTTTTACCATTGCTCATGTAATTAGTATAGTAATATAACTTGATAATTAATAGAAAAAGGGTTTTTTATCTTCTTATGATTGTGAACAAGTTTAAATATGATGTGAAGACACTGTATGAACTGAAAGATTCAGCAACTAGAAAGTCACAATGGGTTAACTAGTTTATTGATGGCTTTATTGACTATTTAAATGTGTTAATTAATTAATTCATGATGCAATGGGTGTATATATACATCTTGAAATTCAGTGGGTTTTGAAATCTGATGAAGTGTGCCTGGTAGCACCTGAAAGCGCTTATTATCTTCTATATTTGGAATAAATTCTGTGCATGTTATACTTCGTGGTGGTCCTCTCTTGTTGTTTTTGGATTTACCGGAAGAATGCAAAGTTCCTGTAATCATGGCTGCAAAGGTAAAAAGCACACTCTCCAAAGCCAAGAACACAGCATCCATGGGACCTGACAACATCCCAGCCTGATTCTACACAAACTACAGAACAAACAGGCACCCCACCTAAGTACCATGTTCAATCATATCCTCACCTCAGGTTTTGTGCCCACTGAATCGCACACAGCGACAGTTATCCCACTCCACAAAGGGGAAGCCACCATGGACCTCGGGAACTACCACTCCATTAGCCTGACGAGCCTGGTCTGCAAGGCCATGGAGCGTATCATCATAGAACTTATAAACAAAGACAGTGGGAATCTGCAAACTCTGGACCCCACCCAGTTCGGGTTTGTAAAAGGGAGATCATGTCTCCTAAACCTGATAGACTTATTTGAAGCAGTCAACAAAGCTGTAGACGAAGGTAAGGTGGTTTACACAGCCTATCTAGATCTCACCAAGGCTTTTGACACCATCCCCCACTCTGAAATTATAGATAAATTCACTAAACTAGGTATAAATCCCTATGTCACAAGATGGATTGCCAACTGACTCACTGACAGAATCCACACTGTGAAAGTAGCAGACTCCAAATCTGACTTCAGACCAGTGACAACTGGAGTACCACAGGGTTCATACCTGGGTCATCTCCTGTTTGGTATCTACTACTCTGAAGTACAGGCTATCACAGAAGGTCTTTGGCTAATGAAGTTCGCAGATGACTGCAAACTAGGAGCCATAACTGAAACTCCTAACGATGTGGACATCCTACAAAAGGATGCCTGGTGTCAAAGCCATGGCCTCAAGCTCAATGCCAACATGTGCATTGTCATCCTCTTTGGTAAAAACTCTGTACCCCATGAACAACCACATAGGCAGTAGTCTACTTAACACCGAAAGTATGACAAGAGACCTTGGAACACAGGTGGACAGTAGTCTCTCCTTTGATAATCACATCGCCACAGTAGTTAGGAAATCCTTCTACATGGCACACCTCATCACAAAAGGGTTCTCATCCAGGAAAAAAGAGGTCATTGTTCCCCTCTACTCGTCACTCATTAGACCCATTATAGAGTACAACGCCCCTTTTGGTATGTTCCTCACAAGACATCTACAACAACTGGAAAAGCCACAGAAATACCTTACAAAGGGGATTACCAGCCTCAAACAGATGCCCTATGCAGACTGTCTCAAAAAACTCCAGCTTTACTTTGTTGCATATCACCTACTCAGAGGCGATCTCTGCCTAACATACAAAGCTATGTCAAATCCAGAGCTGTTGGACATGCTCCACTTAAAGAAATCCCATCCTTCCGAGCTACATGCTCTAGGGACCTAAACCTTGTCACTACAATAAACAGAACATGCTGGAGCGACAGATTCCTGTCCCAGAGACTTCCCATACTCTGGAACATACTACCTATCTATATCAAACAAAGCTCCTCATTAGCACTCTTCAAGAAAAATCTTGATGATTGGATGGGGAATAGGAAATTCACCCCGGGGATCACTTCTGTGGCTCTGCTCGACAGGGACGCAGGAAAATAATTTTCTTGGGTAGAGAAAGCCAGGGTACCTTTTTGGCTAGTCTTATATAGGCCCTAGGGCCAATAGCCTAGTGCCTACCTATGAACCTATGAGTGTACCATTTGGAATTCAGATTTGCTTGTCTACTTAATTCCATTCACAGGCCTCTCAAGTATTGATGCCACAAGTGGTAGATGCTTCCCATGTTCTATGGTTAAATTACTAGCTCTCCAGAGTATATTTACTTAGCAACTTATACTTGGTGCAAGATGGACACAGGCTTAGATATACATGGAGCTGACTTGAGGAATATGTCTCTGTCCTTCTCTGAATCCTCTGAGCTTCAAAATCAAAGGAAACAAGGTTCCTCTATCAGAAATGAACAGCTATGATGATATTATTTCTCATTTGAGATCCTTTACCCACTGAATGATGCCAATTTTTGAGAGACAAAGGCTCATGGAACCCTCTGCAGCCTGATTTGGAGTTCCTTTTCTTTTTCTGAAGAAGATATTCAAACATCTCATATGAAGAAGGTTGAGGAGCATTGTTCCCTCTATGCTGTGCACACATGCAGCCAGGCATGCCTAATGATAATTCAATACAAGATGGATGAGTAAACACATACACATGTATAGTTTTAGGGAGAGAAGTTGTAAGAATGGAGAAATCGAATTTTAATTTCAGTTGGCTTTAGAATTGCAACATCATTTGTTACAGAAATAATGCTGATGCAGTTAGCACTAAATTAACTGCAATGAGATGTTACTGCAGAATGACTAAAGGGACTTGTAATAATGTGATATACACCCTCCCGTAATATCAGAATCATAACGTGTCTATAGTTTTATTGCTGTACTGCATCAGTACTTTTGGGATGGCTTTACTCCCCTGTTATGTACCTTCTACAGAACTAGAATAACAAATACCAAAGAAAATCAATGCAAATCCAATGGAACCCCTGAAACACCTTAAACAGCCCCTAACTGATTTTAGTGAGCAGTAATGACTGAAGACACATTTCATCTACAAAAGTCCCATTTTGATCAAAGTCATTGTTTTTATTACAAATATTGATTGAGTAAATATTTTGCTTCTTCTTCTTCTTTCGGCTTTTCCTGGTTAGGGGATCACCTGTCCGCTCATGAATGGCAGTAGAGTTTTATGGTGTCGAGTTGCCAGCCCAGTGCTCAACCTTCCACGGAAGGCACACACACGCACCCACTCACACCTAGGACCAATTTAGAGTGTCCAATCCACCTACAGCATGTCTTTGGGATGTGGGAGGAAACCAGAGCACCCAGAGAAAACCCACGCGACCACAGGGAGGACATGCAGACTTTACACAGAAAGCACCCCAGCCAAGGATCAAACCGGATAACCTCTTGCTGTGTGGCAACAACGCTAACTGCTGCACCACAGTGGTCGCCCTTGAGTAAATATTTTGCTAATAGTATTATAATAGGTGAATTTATATACACAGATATATTCTTGGACTGACAGCACTGCTGTAATGCATGGACAAATCTGTCTTAAACACCTCCAGCTGTTAGTTAAAACTCCAACAAATAAATGCAACATTCTAGACCTAATCTTAATAAATGTAGCAGACACTTCTCCTGTGCAAGAATGCCCCTTCTGTACCCTAGAATTTGACCCATAGTTTGCTGTGATTAAGATTGTATTATTTACTCATATCACAAATCCAGTGGTAGTCGACTGGTTATGATCAATGTCTCACAGTTCAAGGGTTTGGAGTTCATTCATAATCTCTGATCACAGTCCATGCACAAATTGTATGTTCTCCTAATTTCTTTGTTGGTCTTCTCTTTTCACTTCATTTTTCCCACTTTCCATCAGTATTTCATCTGAGTTGTATTTTAAACTACCAATATATATTGTGTTAACTCTTGATCTTAACAAATGTTTCTTGATTTTTATTGCTCATAATGCCAGTTAAAATTCCAACAAGCATATGTAAGTTTAAAGACCTAATCCTAGTCCTAGTAAATGTGCAGACACATTTACTATGCCAGAATGTCTGGAATCAGACCGTAAGAGTCATAAGGATGCAGACCCCAAGCCATTAAGGCCCACTTAGACTGCATCTGCACATAGTGTTTTAGTAATAGATTATTTTTTGTTAGTCATATGGACACTAACCTTACCAGGATGGCTAACAATAGGGTACGAGTTACCTGCCTTTGTGGAGCTAGGATCCAGGATGTAACACTAGCTCTTAGAAACCTCCATCTTGACAAATATGATTATAACCTAACAGTGGCCCACTTGGGGGTGAATGACCGTAGGCACTCTACCTAGAGGGACATGAAGAAGGATATGTTTGACCATGCTGTGCATGTGTCCAAGGCAAGAAAGACACTCGTCTTGAGTGGTATTATTCCATTACCCAGAATGATGCCAAGATTCAAAAATAAGACAATTGATTTGAATAATTTGTTATGTAGTTGGCATCATCTTAGGGATATCTAGTATGTGTCAGCTTAGGAGGAGATGGCTGTTAAGCCTTCCTGCCTTGCCAGGGAAATGCTGGAACTGTCTCTTTGCAAGGCTTTCACATTCTGGCCACAGCTTTGCTGCTCCCATAGTGCCTTTTTTAGGCAGAGTCCATCTGATGGACAGTCCAACCTGATAAATGTTAATTTGAACCATGTTAAAGTAGCTTTACATTACATTCTGATTTTAAAAAATGCTCAAACTTGATGCTCACTTGCAACATAAACATATTTATATATGTGTAGTTACAGAGACATGGGTTAAAAACAATGGAAACACTCCATCTATTTCAGGGTTTTCAGACCTACTGGCAATTGTGGGGGAGTATCAGTATTTGTCAAGGATATCAGCACCTCAGCATATTCTGACAGACACTACATTTGAACTCCTGGATGTCCAAACCATTTTAAACAAGACAAATTACCACTTCATATCATGCTTTTGAATAAAATCTATGTCCCTTTCTGAGCATGCTAGCTATCTTTACATCTTACTGAAACCCCCATCAAGCCCAGCATCTTTCTTCTATGGGAAGGTATCAACTATCCATCAATAAACTGGCTGATCTGCACTACTAGTTGCTGACATGCCCAACACTTCCTTGACATAATAAATACTTACTCCCTTGTACAATTAGTTAGCCTTCCCCTAGAGACCCCAATAATTATTATCTTATCCTCAAAATGTAGCAATTTCTTGAATTCTGACATAGGTATTATCTTCACTTGTTAAATCAGACCATAAATCAATCATCTTTTCCTTTAAAATTGCAGATACTTTCCCTGCAAATACCACAGTGCTTTGGGACTTCTGAAAAGCAAACCTTCTTCAGTTACTTGATGACCTAAATTATTTCCACTGCTGTCCTCCTCCAATAAATCCCATTCTTAAAGCCACTGTCTTTGCTACTCACGTCTACTCCCATGTATTTTTTTTTACTGATAAGACAGCCCCTATCTTCACTAAATATAATGAGAACTGTAAAAGCAAGCCCCCATGGCAGAATGCCCATGTAAATAAGTTGTATAATAAGATAAAGAAATTACTTAATGTGTATAAAAAAGTCTCATTCTACTTATCTTAACAGCACACTTAAGCAAACTAATAAAGAGCTTAAGGGAACAATTAGAAAGCTCAAAGCAGAATAAAAACTTAAAAGAGCCACTAAAACCAAAAACTACAAGTCTTTCTTTAAATATGTCAGGATACTAAGAACTAATATCCAGTAATGTTCAAAGCTAATCCATAATAATACTCCCCAAGGCTGATCCAAAGGAAGTAGCTAATGTCCTAGCTGCCAACTTTAGTGCAAATTTTGCTCTACCCATGATAATCACTGCTCCACAGAATCCCCAGTCACAGCCACCCACTTTAATTACTGTGGAACAACTCCTGTCAGCCCTCTCAAAAGTTAAGAACACCTCATCCATGGATCCAGATAACATATCAGGTTGGCTGATTATCGGTGCCAAATACAGCCTATTGGAACCTGTACTTCACTTCTTAAATTTAAGCCTCTCCATTGGCTACATTCCTGAAGCCTGAAAAAAAAAACAGCCATTGTAATGCCGTTGCACAATGGTAGTCAAACAACAGACCCTGATTATTATAGACCCATTATTCTCATTAGCCTCAAATGTAAAGCTGTGAAATTATCACAGACTGCATTAATCTGGACATTAAAAATCTGTTAACCCTGTACCCTCATCAATTCATCATTGTCAAAGGAAGAGTCTGCCATTTAACCTCACTAATTTCTTTTAAAAAGTCCCTGAAGTAAAAGACAGTGGGTATGCAGTATATTCAGCATATCTGAGCCTTGCCAAGACACTTGGCACTATTTTGCATGCAAGCATTACTGAAAAACTTGTAAATCTGAATATACATCCTTATGTTATGCATGGATAGCTAACTGGTTGTTTGACTAAACCCATGTGGTTAGAGCTGCAGGTGCCACTTCAGAAAACAAAAACAAGACCAGTGATGTATCATAGGGCTCAGTGGTGGGCCGTGTGTTCTATTCTGCATCTATTTCCTAGACATACAAGCCAATGCACCTGGCATGTGGTTATCTAAGTTTGCAGATGACCGAAAAATTAGGAATTGTTATTCAATATTCCACTGACTCACAATTGCCCCAACATTGGTTAAACTGTGTTAAGAATTGGTATTAGGACAATGGGCTGAAATTAAACATGAAAAAATGCAGTACAGCTGATTTTGGTAAACAAAGAATTTTCCCATACCATATAGGAGTTATACCGCTCCAATCAGATACTGTCCTAAGAAATCTAGGCACTCCTGTTGACAATTCCATATCTTTCAACACTCCTGTCAATGCAGTAGTAAAGAAAGCCTTTTATCTGTCTCATCTAATTTTCATGGCATCTCCTCTAGGTCTAAATAAGTCGTCATACCCCCTTACTCATACCTCAACAGACTCATTATTGAATATAATGCTCCTTTGGCATGGTTCTCTCTAGCCATATCCCTCAACCTGATAGACCTCAGAAGTTTTTGACTTAAAAAAAAATCAGACGCCTCAAAAATCTTAGTTATCAGGACAGACTGGCAACCATCCCTATACTCAGTTTCTTATGGATTCCTCTTGGCGATAAAGGATCTGTGTCTAGCCTTTTGAGCCATGAAAGATATTCCATCACAGAACAAATGGATCCTCAAATACTATCTTCATCAACAAATAAATAATACATGTTGGCATGACAGATTCATTTCCCAGTGTATTTCCTGCCTCTGGAACAAACTTCCACTTTATGACAAACAGGGTAGCATCATTGCTGCCTTCAAGATAAACATAGATAATTAGATGGGCAGCCTCAAATTCTCACCCAGTCTATCATGTATTGCTCTCCTGGAGGCTGAAGGGAACGTTTGAATGTGAGTTATTGGCTAGATTCAAAATGATCTGCTGAACAATTGCCTAGTATTTACCTATGAATTTATGAACATATTCCTGTTCTGCTTAAGACTGTATTAATTATGCACAATATACATAACTGGTGACATAGTGCCAAGAACTCTGTCTTGCAGCTCCAGAGTCTGAGGTTTTTTCATATTCTTTGACCATTGTCCAAGTGGATTTAGCACATCTCCAAGTGTCTGTCTGGGTTTTCTCTGAACATTCCATTTTTTTTCTCCTTCCTAAAAGAATGCTGGCTAATTGGCTACTCTAAATTGTCTGTACTTGTATTGCATTCCCATTTGCCCTTGAGTTCCAGCTCTTGCCTGAAAAGTATCTAAGATAGATCATTAAACTTAACTAGCCAACCATAGTATACCATAAAAAATAATTCCTCAGAATTCTGGATCTTCACAAAGGGGACTATTAGCTTCCAGAAAATCTCCTTTGCAGATGGCTGGTAAAGGATTATTTATGGAACAGTTTATGGCTAAGGAGTGGGGTAGGGTAAGATATATTCCCCAGTAATGAGGCTTAGTTCTGAAGACTTACGATTATTATGATTGTATTACATCTTAGGTGGTATAGTCATGGTTTTCTTTTACAGAAGTCTGCCAACTTTTGTAAGAGAAAAGAGAAAAAAAAGTGCAAGATAGCAAGTGAGAGATGTCAGCTTTTTGAAGATGGTAAAAACAAACTGTATTTCAGATGGCAAATTCAGTTTGTTTCCTGTCAGATGCAAGAGAAGTCACTGTGGTTTGTTTATGTAAACTTTGGACTCCAAAAATGATGACTAGGATTAATAGACAATTACTTTGCAACTTAGAATTGCTAAACAGCATGCGGGCCATGGTGCTAAACAGCCTGTAGGTGCTCAGATATTTAGTAGGGCTTCCATAGCACCAGTTGCCTAAGAAAAGGATTGCAGAAGTCTAAATCTCAATATGCACTCACTTGAGGCACTCCTTAAAACGGAGAACATTGATATCTGTGCAGTGACTGAGACCTGGTTCAAGGCTCCCGAGAGCACCCTGCACTACCAGGCTATAACTCATACCACACTTTTCGGCCATGTAACCTGGACCGGAACTCCAAAGGCGGAGGTGTGTCCATATTCATTAAGGATATCCACACCTCCAGGCTAGTTGCTCAGCATAATGCAGCCGAGGTTATCCAAGTGCAACTAACTCTGGGCAAAACTGCAATCCAAATTGTAGCTTGCAACAGATCACCCACCATGCCCCAGGATTCCCACTCCTCTTTTCTTGATGTACTGGAAAATATTAGGGTTCAACCAAACACCCTAATAATGGGCAATTTCAACTACCCCACCATTAACTGGGAAAACTATTCATGTACTAACTCCTTCGCTCAACGCTTTCTGGAATTCATAAACTCCAATGCCCTGTATCAACTTATCCACACCCCCACCAGGGGCAACAATAACCTAGATCTAGACATTACCAATATCAGTGACAGGTGTTCCACACCTGAAGTCAACGCCTCATTGGTCCGATCCGACCATAAGCTAATTACCCTAGATATCCACATACTGCCTCCACCCTCCATTAAGGAAACCATGGTAAAAAATTTCTCCAAAGCCAACTTCATGCTTCTTAAGACAGAAGTGGTGAACTTCATGACACCCATGCAGATGGACAATACAGTTATGACTACTGAATCCTACACAATTGCACTTTATAAGCACTTACATGAGTGCATGGATCGTGCTATCCCAAACAGAACCAAGATGCTATCCTCCAAAAAAAGGAAGCCAATCTGGTGGCCCCCTGCCATAAACAAACTGTACAACAGAAGGAAGAAACTCTTTCAAAAGAGAGTAAAATCCCACGAGTGGAGGAGCTCCCTGGTCAGCTTCAGTAAGAAGCTGTGATCCTTGATAAAATCCTCCAAAGCTAGTTACAAAAACAAAATTGCCACTGATTCTAAAGACAACCACAAAGCATTCTATAGCCATGTCAAGAATCTCAATGGCAACACTCCGATCTGCTCTGAGTTACAGCACAATGGCACTAAATATACAGACCCAACTGATATTGTCAACATCCTGGCAGATAGGTTCAGTGCTAACTTTACCCCCTTCTCACCCCCTAAAGAGCCCATCTCTATACCAGAAGAATGCAAAGTTCCTGTAACCACGGCTGCACAGGTAAAAAGCACACTCTCCAAAGCCAAGAACACAGCATCAATGGGACTAGACAACATCCCAGGCTGTGTTCTACATGAACTACAGAATGAACTGGCACCCCACATAAGTACCATGTTCAGTCATAGCCTCACCTCAGGCTTTGTGCCTGCTGAATGGCACACAGCAACAGTTATCCCACTCCACAAGGGGGGAGCCACCACAGACCCCGGGAACTACTGCCCCATTAGCCTGACAAGCCTGGTCTGCAAGGCCATGGAACGTATCATTATGGAACATATAAACAAAGACATTGGTAATCTGCAAACTCTGGATCCCACCCGGTTCGGATTTGTAAAAGGCAGATCATGTCTCCTAAACCTGGTAGACTTCTTTGAAGCAGTCACCAAAGCCGTAGACAAGGGTAAGGTGGTTCACACAGCCTATCCAGATCTTGCCTAGGCTTTCAACACCATCCCCCACTCTACAATTATAGATAAACTCACTAAACTAGGTATAAATCCCTATGTCACAAGATGGGTTGCCAACTGGCTCACTGACAGAACCATACCTCTCAACCTGAAAATATCAAAAATCTGGACAAGGTCCATGAAAAATAGGTACAAATCTGTATGCTGATTAACATCTAATTTGCATACATAATTATGTAACCCCACCCACTCCAATGGAATTGTGGGATACCAACTTTCGAACGCAAATTGAACAGACAACCAAAACATGGCACCAGACAAGAGTCCCCCTGCAGCCATTCCAGTGTCCTGTTACCTAGCTATTTTGCCCCATTTACCATAAACACTAATGTATGCACACTGCTTTACTTCTACAATGATTTGAATTTTATTTTTACATTTTACAGCATAACAATGCAGAAACACTAAAATACATCATCTGGTAAACAAAGCAATACTGTCTCACAATGAAAATAGGTTTGACATTAAACTTTGCACTTGAAACTCACATTCATTGAAACAGCATTGAAACCCACACCACATCCAAAGAAAATGCACAGTGGTGGATAAAGATTACCTTTGGGCTGTTTTCAAATCATTGGCCCCTTGCACACAAAACAAGAAACATACATGTGTTCTTTTCTTTATACACCTTCCTGACTTTAAATTATATTCCTTGTATAATACAACACACATGTTAGAGCGCATTTTAAATTTATTGTTTGAACATTTTACCAGTAATCTGTACTGTAGGCAAGGAAACAAAACACATGAACCAATAATGACAAAACTGCCCAATTCAGAACTTTTCCATCATAAAAGTCTGCTTCCACACCCACACTATAAATAGAATGACAGTAGTGTAAGCCATAGGCATCTTGAACAGCGTTTTGCACTTACTTTCAATTTCATTTTTTTGGGGGGGAGGGGGACAAAAGGTCAAAAACCAGGGATACATTTTAAACATTGCTTGTATAATTTTGTAAAGCTGCTAGAATAAAATGTTGTGCTACCATCATGCATTTCACTGGCAGGTTTTGAACCCAGGACTACATTCAGAACAACATACCACTATCCCACATCAGCAGCTGCCTGAAAAATAGGAAGACTGAAACTTAATAGCCATCATTTATTTAGTGAATTCATTTCTCACTTCTCAACATAGCTCTTAACCTCAACACAAAAAACATGGACAAACAACAAAGCCAATAATGGGGGAATACAAATTCAGTTCTCACTTCTCACTCACCATATCTCTGAACTATTAGCACAAAAACAGTAGTAGGGGAATACAAATTGTGTGCTCACTTCTTATCATAGCTCTAAACTCTTAGCAAAAAAAATGGTGGTGGCTAGGGATAGTAAGGCTCTTTTTACCCTGTACTAAAGGTACAGGGTTTGAGCCTGAATTTCACACACACACACACACACACACACACACACACACACACACACACACACACACACACACACCAATAAATGTACATAAAATGTCAAATTGCTGATTGCAAAGACTGTTTCAACATAAAATAACTATAAATCTGAATGCCATTTGTGCTCTTACATTTAACCTTAGTGCCATATGTTTCAGGTTACTTGTATGTAGCCCATATTTTTGAGATGAGGTTTATTACAACTAATTTCTATTACAGGAACTATGTAAGAAGTAGAAAACCACAGGATCATATGCTTTATAATTGGGATGCACCCAGAAAGTAATGCATGCAGTCTATTTTTAATATATAAAAAACAGGTTATATATTTATTTCATACATTCTCTAGTTCAAATAGCAGTTAATCTGCACCCAGAAAGTAATGCATGCAGTCTATTTTTAATATATAAAAAACAGGTTATATATTTATTTCATACATTCTCTAGTTCAAATAGCAGTCAATCTGCACATACTAATACACATATTTTAGAGTTTTATGGCATCTTCATATAATTCAAGCCATCTTTTAATAACTATAAAGCCAGTTATGTATGTTCTATGAATTTTTTGTTTTAGGTAATAAAGAAATGATATCCTCAATGTTTAGCCAACTATTTATTTTATACAGAAAAGGTTGTTTAGCATATCTCTCAACTTCTTAGAACAAGGAATTTGAACAAATTCATGAATAATGGGGGGATAAAGTGCCAAAAATGGGGATAATTTTTAAATATTGCTCTTACAAACTTAGAAAATTGACAGACTAACAGGTTTTGCATTAGCATGAATTTTATGAAGGGTATGAAGTCTGAAACCCAAATGTCTGTCATTATTTTTCTGACTTCAACCCTCAATGTTTTGCCAATGATTTGCCATAAAACCACAACTGTATGAAAAACAGACCAAAAATATGAGGCAAAAATCTGTACAATTGCAAGTCACATTCTTTAGCAATTATTAAGGATGCTCTATCTCAACAGGAAAAAAATGAACACAATTCTCCACTTGCTTCAGTTAAATTAACTTATAAATATTGCCCTATAAAAATATTAATGATTTACAATCCACATCTATAAATGAAAATTATGACATTTCATACTGCAGTGAAGAAACCTCCACAGATTGAACTCAGAAGATATTATACACACACACACACACACACACACACACACACACACACACACACACACACACACACACACACACTCTCTCTCTCTATCTCTTACCCTGATTAGTACTCGACCTCTTCTGCTGCCACCATTAATCCCGGCTGTATCCCGCTGCCGCCATTCATTAATCCTGGCTCTGTTTCAGGGCTCCGCTCTGTTCCCCATGCTGCTGCCATCCATTTTGGGGCTGCCGCCATTAATCCCAGCTCTGAATCCCTCCCTGGCCCTCTGTTCCCATGCTGCTGCCATTCGTTTAAGGGCTCGCTGTATCCACGTCCCCATGTTGCTGTATCAGCTTCGCGGTTAATTCCCGCCGTTAACTTAATCGCCAGCCAGCCGGAAATGATGATGCGAGCTCCTTGAGCTCAATTCCGACTGGCTGGTAGCCTGACGGCGCTGACGTCATTGTGCACGTGATGACTTCAGCTCCGACAGCGCGGAAATTTTAAAAAAGAAAAGAACAAATGGAAATGAAGGGGTGCCACTCGGGAATCGTGGCACCCCTTCATTTGGACCCCAAAACTCGGTATAAAACGAGTAATTCGGAATGGTTGTGAGGTCTGGACAGAACCCACACTGTGAAAGTAGCAGACTCCAAATCTGATTTCAGACCTGTGACAAGTGGAGTACCACAGGGTTCAGTCCTGGGTCCTCTCCTGTTTGGTATCTACTTCTCTGAAGTACAGGCTAACACAGAAGGTCTTTGGCTAATAAAGTTCTCAGATGACTGCAAACTAGGAGCCATAATTGAAACTCCTAACAATGTGGACATCCTACAAAAGGGCCTCACTGAGACAGATGCCTGGTGTCAAAGCCATGGCCTCAAGCTCAATGCCAAAAAGTGCATTGTCATCCCCTTTGGTAAAAAGTCTGTACCCATGAACTACTACATAGGTGGTAGTATTCTTAACACCGAAAGTGTGATAAGAGACCTTGGGACACAGGTGGACAGTAGTCTCTCCTTTGATAATCACATCGCCACAGTAGTCAGGAAATCCTTCTACATGGTACACCTCATCACAAAAGGTTTCTCATCCAGAAAAAAAGAGGTCATTGCTCCCCTCTACTCATCACTCATTAGACCCATTATAGAGTACAACGCCCCTTTTGGTATGTACCTCACAAGACATCTACAACAACTGGAAAGGCCGCAGAAATACCTCACAAAGAGGATTACTGGCCTCAAACAGATGCCCTACGCAGAAGGTCTCAAAAAACTCCAGCTTTACTCCGTCGCATATCACCTACTCAGAGGTGATCTCTGCCTAACATACAAAGCTATGTCAAACCCAGAGCTGTTGGACATGCTCCATTTAAAGAAATCCCAATCCCTCCGAACTATACGCTCTAGGGACCTAACCCTTGTCACCACAATAAACAGAACATGCTGGAGGGATAGATTCCTCTCCCAGAGACTTCCCATACTCTGGAATAAACTACCTATCTATATCAAACAAAGCTCCTCATTTGCACTCTTCAAGAAAAATCTTGATGATTGGATGGGAATTAGGAAATTCACCCCGAGGATCACCTCTGTGGCTCTGCTCGACAGTGGCACAGGAAAATAATTTTCTTGGGTGGCAAAAGCCAGGGTACCTTTTTGGCTGGGCTTGTATAGGCCCCAGGGCCGATAGCCAGTACCTACCTATGAACCTATGAACCAGAGTAAAGTAGTCAAACAGCTTTATGGGAAAAAGCAACATTATGCTTGATCAGTAGAGGAGCAATATTAGCAAAGGATTAGACTGTCTGACATCACAGAAAAGACAGGCAAGCATTCCTGAGGTTATATTCACTCAAGCACACATTAAAGCACCACATTGTTACACACACACACACACACACACACACACACACACACACACACACACACACACACACACACACAACACGCACACACAGACATGCACACACACGCACACACAGTGGCAAACAGCCCAAAGGAGGGCCAGCACAACAAAGTGCCACTGTCCAGAATATATTCAATGTCCCCTGCAAAACACAGTGGTGACACCATTAAATGTGGCCTGTTATCTACTTGCATGGTAATTGTATATAGCAGCCTCTTAACCCACTGATGTGTGCATTTACCAAGTACAGGATCTGTAGAAAGTTCCCCTCATGAATCATTAGTACAAGTCAGATGTGTGCCATATATGTGAATCAAAGGAACTGCCTGTGTGTTGCAGAGAAATGTTCTAGATAATACTCTGGGCATTACACACCATCTGGCAGTTAAGGGAGTGGAACCTTTTCCTGTTCATGTATCTAGCACCCTGTGCATCAGGTGGGTCCGTGATGGTAATATTTTCAACACAACTTAAGGAAAATGGGCTATGCTAGAAAGCACCCATATAGTGGTGGTTCTCTCCACTGCAGTTCTTGACAACCATATATACTCCATCACATGCTGCAAAATGATGTTGAGATACTGTGTAGGATATATGAGGCTGTTGCCTGTAATATTCCTAGAATGTCCTCCATACATTACTGAAAGGTCCCTGTAGCTAGATTAGTTAAAGAGACACATGATTTAGTGTTTAGTGGGATGGACAGCCCCCATATCCCTCTTAATTACACTTGTGAGTAACAGTTTTACAAATTCTTCTATGGTCTCCTTATCTACATAGAAGTCATATACAATCTGGTGGTCAGTCAGATATTGGTAAGTAAAGCACTGATGGTACTGTCTACAATGTCTGAGGAGACTGTGGCATGCCATACTGCAGTCACTGTCTGACAGTGGCCTCTGACATGTGCTGTTTATGTACAGCTGCTGCTACTACAAACATTGCAGATAACTGCACATCATCAGTCCTTGGCTTTCAGACTAGGTCTATACCTTGGCACTCTACACCCGTTTTATACATCTCTGAACTTGTCCACTATGACTGATGCTGTCATCTGTATAATCATTGTGCTTTGTTTGCATTGTCAGAATTAGCTCGTGAGGATAAGTCAGTGGACTTTGTACATACTGCCCTCTTAACTATGTGAGGATTGTACAGATGGCCTACATATATTCTTTGATACATTATGTGATTCTGTTGCTAAATGTATTCCATTATGAAGTGAATAGGTGAAGGGTAATCAAAACACAAAAATACAGCAATGAGTTGAACTGTAAGATGATAAAACTATATAAGAGATAACAGAGACAGCATGTTGGCTAAATAGTATCAAAGTCTACATAAACTGAGATATGCAGTTTATAAGTTGATAGGTTCATAGGTGAATGCTAGGCAAACTGCCCTGAAGGGCCATTTTCAGCATAGCCAATAACTCGAGGCTAAAATTAAACTCTGTACCTTGTGGTGATTAGGTGAAGACCTCAGCCATTATGCCAACCCCAAAATCTAAACAAAAAGGTTTATTCGATAATTTTAAAGTAATTTAGAAGAACTAGTGTGTGAGATCAAAGTTAACTTCAAACCATTTTATAACCATGCAATTTCAGTAAAAAGTGGCACAATAATGTAGCATTTTAAATAACACAAATCATCATAAATAAAGCAAAACATAATTATCCAAAATATTCTCAGAGCAATGCAATTTATATGTAAAAAATCTAGGATGCACTTTTATAAATAATAAGTAGGCCACAGAACCCTTCAATAATTAGAAAATAATATATTATTACTATGCATTTCAGGAGGTTTTTAAACAAAGTCAGGCACATGACAGCAGAACCATTTGAATTAATATTTAATAAAACAGTTCAAGTTGACAGCATCCCTTAAATTTGGAATAATGGCCTTAATTTCCTTTCTGTAATAGGGGTCATAAAACAGGCACTAAATGTTAAAATAAACTACCAAATATCTTACATCCAAAATTACAGGGTTAAGGAGAAGCACAAATATCATCAGGATCATATTGTGATGCTTGTATCCTGTCACTGTCACCTTATATTTAAAATCTCCAGAAACAGATCTGTTCGGTTACAAAAGATCAAGTGGAAGCTTATCACATGTATTAAGGCAAACAACTCCAAAATTTAATTATTATTGAAAGTAGTTAAATTTTGATTTCAAGTTGTTTCAAACAATAGAAGATAGCTGCCCATGTTTCTAGTACGAATTTGATGCTCAGATTTGTAAAATCCATATGATACTTGAGGTTCACAATTATTGGTGATTTTATATACAGTCAGAATAGTAAGGGAATTCGAACTCAGCAGGTAATGTTGCTGTACATTATACCTAATATTTTAAATGTTCATGATTTTTTGAAACCTTTTATTAAAATTTTCATAATAATGAACATGAAGAGAGGTTAGGAATGGGAAATAAAGGATAAAGGGGGATAAGGGCATGAGTCAGGCCTTTTGCATGTAGTAAAAATGTAAGCATATAAAATAGCATCAGTAAAAAAATTCATATTAATTCAGAATTGTCTAAATCTGAATACCTTTAGAAGACAGAAAGCCTGTCCTATATCTGATCATAATAAAATTGTTTTTGAATTCATGATAAAAAATACTCATAATGTTCAGATCAAAAGGATACCAGCATACTTAACTCAACTAAAAGACTATAAAGAATATATACTTTCAGAAGTAAAACATTTTTTAGACATAAATAACACTCCTGAAGTCTCCATTGTTTATGTTTGGGATGCCTTAAAATCATATCTATATGGACAAAGTATCAGATGGTATAATAATAAAAGGAAATCTTGGGATAAGGAATTGTTAGATATTCAAAGTAAATTAGACTCATAAACATAATAATAAAGAAAATATTATGGACAAGAAAGTTATTGAAGAAATAAACAAACTAAATGAGAAATACAAAGAAATTTTAACTCATAAAGTTAAAATAACTTTAGAGAAATACAAGTTTTTGTCTTATTCAATAAGCCCCAAATACTTACATAGACTTAAAAATAAAACAGAAAGGTTGAATAAACAAAACCATATCAAAAATCTTTTCTCTAAGGAAAAGAAGAATGTTTCTAGTATACCAGAAATACTAGATGAATTTAGAAATCACTTTCACAAAATTAACCATAATAATATTAACATGGAACCTAAAGATAAAATAAAGGAGTTTATAACCACAAATATGAATAAAAGCTTAATAAACAACAGATTAAGCTATTGGACAAGACTATTTCATATACAGAAGTTATTACACAAATAAATAAGCTTAAATCAAACAAAGCACGGGTAATGATGGTATTATACCAGAGATATATAAAATCCTTTCTAAAAATACATATTCATTAATACATAAGGTTTTTATTTTGGCCCAAACTGAGTTAATAACCCCCCCCATCTTGGCAATATACATTTATTTCGCCAATTTTAAAACCTAATAAAGATCCAACTAGATGTTCTTCATATCGGCCCATCTCATTACTTAATGTTGATTATAAAATGTTTATGAATATCTTTGCTGATAGATTGAAGACAATCATTCCGGCATTATAGATATAGATCAGACAGGCTTTATTGTAAATAGAAATACTTTTGATAATATAAGAAGAACTTTAACATTAATAGATTTTGCAAATAGGAAAAAGAAAGATTTAACACTTATTAGTCTTGATATAAGTTCAGCATTTGATTCAGTAAGTTGGGACTATCTGTTTACCTTAATGAAGTGCACAAACTTCTCGGATGCATTTGTAAATCTAATTGAACATTTATACAAAGGAACGTTGGCTTATATTAAGGTAGGAACATATGTTTCACAAAAATACCCATTCTTAAAGGTACAAAACAAGGATGTCCACTTTCTCCACTATTATTCACTTTAGTAATGGAGCCTTGGGCTAATTTGATCAGAAACAGTACTGACATAGAGGGTTTTGAAATAGATGAAAATACAACATCCAAAATTCAACTTTTGCAGATGATGTTCTAATTACATCAGCAGGATCTAATTCTTCTATACAGTCTCTATTTGATAACATGATGAATTTTAAAAGTATTTCTGGTTTAATATTCAATGAAGAAAAACTAAAATACTACCTATATATACACGAAAAAATATTCTCATTAGTGATTTTACTAAATATGTACCCAATTCAGGTCAGATAACTTATTTAGGTATAATACTATCTAAAGATATTAAATCTATTATATATAATAATTATAATACCTGTTTTCTTAATATACAAAATCTTTTTAATACCTGGAATAATATGTTTTTTACTATGGAGGAGAGACTTACAATTATTAAAATGATAATATTCCCCAAGATTTTATACTTAATACAATCAATAATACTTCCACCTACAAAAATAATTATCAAGAAACTGAACACACTAATGTTAAATTTCTTATGGGCACCTAATAGACCTAGGATTGCATTAAAGAAACATACTAATAGCTGGTCTCAAGGGGTATTTCTTTTCCAGACTTTAATTTATATACTATCTCTTCTATTGTAAAAGTTATTACTTTATTAATAGATCAGTCATATGTCACAAAATGGAAAGATTATTGGGAGCTAATTAGTATACACTTCATGAAAATCTCCTTAACACATAAAAATATGATTGTAAATAACTCCATGTTATGGTTACTAAAGGAATTTTGTACTTCACCTATTACACCTAAACATATGGTTTGTTACCCATTAAATATTATTATTAGTTATCGTAACTTTATATTCATGCACCCTAAGTATAGGGAATGGAATTTTATTGTATTTCCTATAATGTATACTCAGGGTATGCTTTTGTCATCTACTTCTGAAGGAACTCATTTAGCTATAGATAATGATCTAAAGTACTGGTATCAGTTGATATCTGATAATAAAGTTAAAAATCTAGATTTCTTAAAACAAGAATTTGATCTAAGAGAAACTTGCTGGTTGGAGGTTCAGACCTTTAGACAACATCTCATTAATAAAATAGATTTAATGTCTATAACTGTTAAAGAATCTATTCCAACACTGATTGATTACTTGATATTAAATTTACAACATAAAGTTTCTGATAAAGGTAAACTTTCATACATACATAAAGTTATCAGACAAGAAACTTTTACAGTGTAGATTCATACTGGAATTATTTCACTTCTATTAATGGGGACCCACCAAATCAACAAGATAAACAATATATATTGGAATCTGCTTATAGAACTACGTCTTCCATTGTCTGGAGACTTTATACATGGAAATTTTTACATAGATCTTTTTATACACCTTTGATGATGAATAAAATAAATAATAAAGATAATCTATGTAAGAGATGTAATGTAGAAATTAATGCTGACTGGGCTCATATGTTTTATGACTGTATAAAATTGAAAGAATACTGGAAGTCAATTAATGAATTTTGCAGGCACTTTTTACAGATAATTTCATTATTTCTAAATCTCTTATATTATTCAACACACCTGTACCTCAAAGTGTTAAAAAGGTTAAGCTTCCTTTGTTATGGTCTATTCTAGCAGTGGCTAGGAAAATAATAACTAGAAATTGGATTTCAGATACACCTCCTTCGTTCAATGAATTCAAAAATGTTATGAATATAGTGTGCCATATGGAAATAAACACAATTAGGACTAGAACAAACAGAAAAACAACTTATTTTATTGTATGGGATAATTTACAAAATTTGTTAAAAAAATTTTAATTTCAATAGCATGGTATTTTAGTTTAATTAATTGATCTGATTGTAGTGGATGTCTTTGTAAATACTTTAGTTGTTTTGTTGAATATTATAATAATACCTATTTTTAATTACTTGTATAAAATTGTTATGATATTTCTCTTATATGTTAAAACAATAAACCTGTTTTAAAAAAAAGAAGACAGAAAGCCTTGCATAGATTATGTAAGTCTAGACCGTATATGCATTTCTTACATAAAATCACACCGTACTTGAATACCATCAACTCTTGGTTATATAGCAGTTTAATCTGGCTCATTTAATAATTGATGGGTGGTGGTACAGGCTTTTTCAAATAGTTAGTAATACAGTTCCTGGTTATTGCTAATAGGCCGTGATATGGAAAAGCATAATGATTAGGCACACTAACCAGATGAGGGATCATACAAAGTTTTATAGAAACAAAACCTCATATTGTTATGAAAAAATAGGTGTTTAACAGCCTTCCATAGATCACCATGTGGACCCAGTCAACCTTCATATGAATGTCAGCCTTGATCTGTAATATCTATACTAACAGGGTTACGTTTGTTCAACGTATCAGTAGTTAAGAAAATGGTATGGAAAGTTTTCCAGAAAAATAACTTTCAAAAAGTAGTTGAATATAATGGTGCAGATATAATATGATTTTTTAACTCATGCAACCACTCACCACCCAGTATACATTTAGGCTTCATTTGGAAAGATTCTGTCAATGAGCAAATTTATGTCTCTAAGCATTTTATACATAGAAGAAACTGAACGGATTCTATGTTCTGTAAAAGTAGAAATATTGATACAAAAAGAGGTATTGCATTCCAAAACTGTCATAAACAAGTTATTTTTATACAGGCACATGTATAAGATAAACAGTTTACAGATTATAGTTTACAGATGTATAAGATACACCCTACATTGATCAATTACATTACAGTGACAATGAAACAGTGCCAAACCACTTTGCAGTTAAGTCATGACAAAAGGCAAATTATTATCCCAGTGATAAAAATTCATAGGGGATATTCCAGGGTGTCTCTTTGTCACTGCTGCTCTTTTGTCTTGCCCTTAACCCATTAAAATGTCTACTTAATAGATTAGGTCATGGTTACAATTTGGCTCCCAGACAACAACCAAGTGTAAAGACTTCTCATCTTCTTTTTGTGGATGATTGAATGTCATTTGGACTTGATAAATGTGCAAAAATCAACATTTAAAGCAGGACAGCTGTAGCACCTAGTAAATATCAGTCTGGGATAGGAATGTGATAGAAAGGAACTTGAGCAGGAGGGAGTATATAAATATTTGGGAAATGATGAAGGATCGACAATAAAACATGAACAAATACAAAAAAAATTCAGTAAGGAATATTTTAAAAGACTAAAGTTAATACTGAAAACAGCTCTGACATCTAGGAACAAAGTCCAAGCTATAAACCAATTTGCTCTTCCTGATATAACTTACAGTTTTGGGGTGATTAGTTGGTCCCAAATGTACTGGATCAGTTGCACAGGAAAACAACAAAAATGCTTCACACTTAGCAGATGATATATAAAAATCAGCGTATTTCAAGATTATATATTCCTTGTTATGAAGGATGTATGGGCCTCCTCAAAATTGAGTACATGTATAAATCTGTATTCGTAGGACTGCATACATATCTGCTGACCTCACCAGATCCAAACGTAGTGAAAGTTTTGAAACATAAAGAGAACAAATCTAAGATGACTTCCTTATTTAGTTTAGCTGAAGCATACCGACAAGGATGAATGGAAACCACACCAGAAGTATACAAAAATCAGGCAGTAAATGAATGTGCCAAAAAACAAAAGAAAGAATATAGGGAAAAGATTCAGATAAGAATGCAAGAAATGTGGAAAAGCCATAAATATAGCTGCAAGTACAGAAAACTGCTGGAACAACTTCATATTGATCAGGATCTGATGCAGGAATGGTTATGGAGAGGTGAATTTATACCAAAAGATTTAAGGTTAATATTAGCAGCTCACGACAGTGGACTACGTACACGTTGGCTTACAAAGTCCATTGAACATGTGAGAGAAACAGACAAATGCAGGTTCTGTAAAACAGAAGCTGAAAACAGCCAGACATGTTGTTGCTGTGTGTGATACACTATTGGTAGAGGAATTGGATAATAATATGGCAAGACTGTTGCTCTGGGGATTGCACAAGCTTTGCAAAATTGAAATAGCTGAGAAGCACTGGAAACATGAGTCACACAGCATTATACAGAATGATGAAGTTTATATCACATGGGATTACCTATTGCCAACAGTTCAAATAGATGTGAGAAAACCATGTATAGAAGTCTGAAAAGAAGACAAAGATAGCATTAATCATTCAGATGGTTACACCCCGTGACTACACTGTCTAATGTATAGAGACACAAAGTCATAAAATACCAGGATTTGCAGGCAGAAACAAGGGCAAAGTGGAAGAAGGATACCCAGACAGTTCCAGAAGTAGTTGGAGTAAAGGGTCTCATAAAAAATTATTTATAGTTGTATTTAGATATGCTACCAATACATGTAACTCTGTATGAATTGCAGGAGTCAGTTCTGAGCAGGTGCTACAAAGAGCACTTTTGTCTAACAATTGATTGAAGAACTTTAATTTTTGACTTAGGAATGGGGTCCATTCCAGTCATGGTATTAGAAACCCAAAAGTCTTGGACAAATTAAGCTGGCAGAAGTACTATTGTTTTGCTCCATGGTATAGTTTTCAAGATGTAAAATGTTTTTTCATGATGTCTAAGGTATTTCTATAAAAAGGAGGAAACACAGAAACGATCATGTGTAAAGCTATACAACTATCAGTGCTATACAAAATTGTAATAAGTGTATATGGATAGTCATGTTCCAGAATAGAGTACACCTTATTTAATTTTAAGTGAAAATACTGATTTTTGTCTCTAGTTCTATAAGTTATTGAAAAACTTATGTATGCTTTACATTATCCAGTATACATACCTATTTGAAATCATATACAAATTCATAGTCAGTCTTTGACACTTTTATTAATGGAAGTATCATAAAATAATTAAATAACTTGATTCCAAGCATAGATGCCTGCACTAATCCACTGCTGATTTTACAAGCTTTGAAAAAACAAACTTATATGACCATTATCTAATCCTCACAGTTTCATCTGTGGATTTATTTAATTTTATTTTATTTACCATGACTGTTGTCCTTGTTTTTATACTCATATAATTATTGTAATGTTAATATGCTTTATATTATTTATCTTGTTTTATATTGTACAGTGCCTAGTTACACTCAAAACTGAAGTTGAAGATGAAATGGCTCCGGCTAACTCTGGTAATACTGTGTAGCACAAAGTCATCCTTAAATAAATTAGAGATGGGCAGTCAGTCGGTAAGGGCCCTCTGAAAACTTGTATCAGTGAATAGCACTGCTTGAGAGGTCTGAGATTAGATATTAAATTCTTCTGTTCTCTTTCTATGAACTGGAAGAACAGTGGCTAGCTTTCATGCATTTGGACCCCGACAGTGTTTAACAATATGTTAAAACAAAAAAATGTAAAAGAGTTAAAAATATACAAAGTTTAAGAAATGAAGTTAATGGTATGGCTCTGCATGTCCAATAAAATTTGATAAGTGGCATTGACCAAATTGATTCATTCCTGCTAGAGATTTCATTCCTAGATAGACCGAGTAACTCCTTAAAGCATTCAGTCAATTTGTCTATCAGTTGGTAGTTGTTTGAAATCATGGTATCAACAATTTCATAACTCTCATTGGTACGGTTGTTATTCCTATTTCTAACACAGTGGGAGTCAAATGGGCTTCCTGCTGAATGATCAAAGCATAGTCCTTCTGCCATATGCAGACTAATGCTCAGGAGGAGCGGTGAGATTTAAGGGAAGGTAGGAACTGAACAACTTATGTAATGGTAAAGTGAATAATTGTTAAAAAGAAAGAAAGGAAAATGTAACGTAAAATGCATGAATATGAAAAATGTTAATATGTTTTTGTTTTTTTCTGTTAATTAATGTGTGCCTGTGTCTTTACTAATAGTTTAATAAAGGTGTTTAAAAACAAAACAAGCTTTGATCCACACCTTGGTGAACACAGGTTATGACCTTACATTATCAGTAATCCTGCAAGTGTATGAACACAAATCAGCAGCATCCCACCCAGAATAGTAGACATGGCCATTCACTAACCATCTGTGAAATAATGATAAAGAACTGCCTGGCTCTGTGATGCAGAAGGATGGAGCCCTGACTGTGACCCAGGTAAATGGGTTCAGTTAGCATCCCTGGCACCAGAGGAGCCAGGTAGAAAGGTGTTAATCAGCATTGCCCACTTACCAGTTTCTGGGTGGGAGAGGGTGAGATGTAGGTGTTTGGTAGGTACACTGGTGTACACTGGTGATTGTGAGTTGCCTGGTACCACTACCCGGTGTTAGAGGGTAGGAGTGCAGGGCTGCTTGCTGGCAGCATCCATTGTGGAAATGAGTCCCAAACATTGAAGTCAGCCCATGGTACAACTCCTTCCATCATGAACCAATCATGTACAGGGGATGCAGGGCCATTAAGGTAAAATTCAAACTGCCCTTACTGGGTGCCCAAATGATGACCCTCTTAGCTGATCTTCACAGTGGTGATGGGGAACAGATAGGCTGATTGACTGAGAGAGGGAGGGCTTATGATTAGCAGGCAGCAGGAGCAAATAAAGACAAAAAAAGAAAAGAAAGTACAGATTAAGGTACAAATATAATGGAGACATTGCATGTCATTGCATTGCAGGCAGTGCAGTGCATAAATATGTAAGAAATAATATGTAATAAATACATAAAGAAGTAAAGATATACATAAAATCTATAACAAAATATAATAATAAATAAATACAGAAATAAAACTATAGACATAAGAGAATTGTGTTATATTTGTGGATGGCATACAGTGCCAGTTTCACACTTTAAACTGATATTATGAACCATAATAATACAGTATCTATATTTTCTAAGTTTCCCATCCATCTCACAAATGAGTTGCCTGTTGCTACAGATGGGACACATGAGACTTGATTTGGGCATGAATTCTCTGCCATTTTTCCCACTGATTCTTCAAGGTGAAACATCACAGCTGCAGAAGAAGAGGGTAGTGCTCTTTTTAGAGCACAGAGGCAGTGTGTGGAGGAGACAAAAGTATTTCTTCATCAGGATTACAAGCACGGGTTGTTGTTGGAGAATAAGGGAAGATAAGGCTGAAGCCTGGAATATTTGAGACAAGCTGTCACTAGTGCAACTGGCATCCCTTGCAGAGGGGAGCAGTGCATTACCATTACAGTGATGTGTGCCACAATCCTGACCTCTGACACTGACGTGAAGATAAAGTTAAACAGTTGGTGCCACCTATGTACTTTTAGTAGAGCCACTATATTAGGTACACCTTTAAACTGGCACTACATGCTATCTGCAAATATTCCACAATGCTCTTTTTCTGTCTATAGCCCATGATTTATTTATTTATTTGTTTATTTGCTGTTGGTTTGCCAGGATGGTCCATTGGGCCAATAAGAACCAGTTTTCTATGGAGTCCTGGGGAGAAAAACTCCATTAAAGACAGTACTATTATCAAAGTTCTAGGTTACACAGTAGTGCAGAAGTACAGATTAAATCATAGCATTTAAAGATACATTCATGAAATTTCACAATAAATGTTATTAAGTAAATATAATAATATTTAAATGATAATAAGTAAATATTTACAAATATATATGCTTCTACTGTAGAAATATGACAGCAGGGCAATGAATACATGGGATGCTAGAGGTTGCAAGTAGAGAAGAGAGACAGGGAAGAAATGAACCTCGAGGGGAGGAGTTGGGAGAAAAAAGAGATAAGAGAGAAGGAGAGGAGGTGGATGGATGAGGAAGAGATGGAAGAGGAGAATAAGGAGGGAGGAGGAGGAGAAGAGCAGGGAGGGAAGAGCAGGCAGAAAAAGTTATGTGGGGTAGGAGTAGGAACATTCCCAGAGGGATATTAGATGTGAGTGAGGTAAGGTTTTGAAGGTAGAGTGGCTAGTGGTGGTACAGATGGATGGTGGTAGGGAGTTCCAGTGGCATGCTTAGACAAAGAATAGGAGAGTATTGCCTGGAGGATGGGCAGATTTGTGCAATTCAATCAGATTTTGATTGTTGGATCTTAAGAGTCTGCCTGGAAGGTGCATTTTAAAGGTGGAAGAAAGGGAGGGCAGAGGGAGGGACTGAAGATGAGGATTCTCCATCCTTATAAACAGAACCATTAAAGAAGGAATAGTTCCAGACATCTGGAAAATCTCCCATATTATCCCCCTATACAAAGGGGATACCTCTAATGATTATTCCAACTACCAGCCAATAGCTCTATTATCACCCCTAGCTAAAATTATGGAAAAATGCATTCACCAACAACTTTTAAACCATTTATCTCACCATAATATCATAGCAAACTGTCAGCATGGCTTTAGGCCAACCCATAGCACCACAACTGCCCTATTATCCTTTACAGAAGCCATTAATAGAAATCATAATAACAACAACCTCTCTTCTGCACTCTTTATTGACCTGTCAAAAGCATTTAATATGGTAAACCATACCCTTCTTATCAACATTCTTGAATCCCTTTCCCTTGACTGCCTGGCAGTTCAATGGTTCAAGTCCTACGTTACCAATAGGCAACAGGCAGTTCTTTGGGAAAATAATATATCATCCCTTCTGCCTGTCACACTCGGAGTCCCTCAGGGCTCTATTCTAGGTCCACTTCTTTTCTCACTGTTTATCAACGACCTCCATGTAGCCATTCCACAAGCCACCTGCATTCAATATGCAGATGATTCTACACTAATATGCTCAGCAAATTCCCCAACCGATCTACATTCTCTTACTCAGAATGTTTTCAACATAGTTGAAACATGGTTCACTAAACGTTGCCTCCTGCTCAATGCCAAAAAAACTAAACTCCTTCTCTTCACACCCACCAGCAAATCCTCCCCCATAGAATTCTCTGTCATCTCCAATAATGGCACAAGTATATTCCCCAATTCTACCACTAAATTGCTAGGAATTACTATTGACAATAACCTTACATTTGACAGCTAGGCTGGCTTGACACCATTGTCAGTAGAAACCTATATAGAATTGAAACTTTCCTAACTCACCAATAGCCAGAACAAGATTGCATTTTAATTTCAACTCTTCTGCATGCCTCACCAATATATACTTTCCAGTCTCATAATCTCATCAAACTAGCTAAGTTCTATAATAACATCGCCAGATTTTCCAGCAAGCTTCTTGCTAGCATAAGTAAGTCTTACAACATGGCTGGAGTTTCAAAACCAATTGAAACTCTCCCAACTCACCATTGCCCACAAGATATTTTATAAACCTAACAGCACTATACTGCCTTTCCAATGACCTAATCCCATTTAATTTCTTCACTGTTCCAGCAAACCTCTTGCTAGCATAAGCAAGTCTTACAAACCTACTGCCTAATGACCTAACTTTAATTTCTTCACTACCTCTCTTTAAACAAAACCTCAAAACAAACTGGCTATGCCCCTGTAACAACCCTGATTAATCTTCTCCTTCACTACAAATATTTCTCCTCTTGAACCTCTACCATTTCACATTCTTTGCAGTAGGACTGTAACTGGTTTACAGAATTCAACATACTGATGTAATCTATCCTGCTTAATGCTATGAAAATCTCTTTCCTGTTAATATACTGATAGCCTACATGTATCTCACTGCATATTGAATTATCCTATACATATTGTCACCTCTACTATTGCAAATGCTTACATTACTCTACTAATACTGCTGTTATTTATTGTATTCTAATTACTTCCTGCTTTTTGAATAATCTTCTATTGAAATCCATTCATTTATTATGTATTAATATTGATTTTTAATTTTAACTGTTTTTTTAATTATTTTTTAATTTTTAAATGTTTTTTAATTTTTAAATGTTTAATTTCAGTTTTTATTTTGTTCCACTTGAGCTTTTCTCCCCAGGCCTCTACTGAAAATGGAAATATATCCAGTTAGACTAGCCCGGTTAACAAATGTAAAATAAATAAAATAAATAAAATGAGTTTGTGAGCATGAATGAGTTGAATGTAGGTGAGATGATTGGGTAGCTCTAACCAGTTTAGTTTATGAAGGGCATACAGTGATGGGTAGATGATTTGTGGTTAGAGGCAAACTTGGCAATTTTATTATAACAGGAAGAGAGTTTTGTCTTAAGAGAGAATTGTAGGTTAGTAAGGAGTGGGGCACCATACAGGAGAGAAGGGATGAGGTATGTGGTAGAAAGAATGGACTTGGTAGAAGGAGTGAGGTAGCGATTTTGGCAGTAGACGATACCGTTTCTGGTATTTTTTTTATATTTATTTTTAGGTGATATGTGGTAGAAAGAATGAACTTGGGAGAGGGGGTGAGGTAGCGATTTTGGCGGTAGAGCATACCAAGTTTCTGGTGGGGTTTTTTTTATATTTATTTGTAGGCGAGTGTCGAACTTTAGTGGTCATCAATGAGGGCACCTAATAGTTTAGCCTCAGGTACTAATTCGAGGGAAGTATTGTTCTGGCTAGTGATGGAGAATTATTTTTTCTCTATGGTGGATGTTTTAGAAGGGGTAAATATCATAAGTTTAGTTTCTGAAGCATTGAGTGCTAGGTGGTTATCTAACATCCATTGTTCAGTAATAGAGAAAGCATGTTGGGTTAGTTTTATGAGGGAGGGGTGGAGGTGGCAGAACAGATGATAGTGTAATCATCTGCGTATTGGATGAGTTTTGCATGAAGGATTGAATGGTGGAAATCATTATATAACTGCAGCATAATATGATACTATCGAAAGGAATAGGCAGCTGCACAAAATAAACTGGAGCACCTCAGAGAGTGCTGGGGTGATTATACATTCTTCATAATGCCTTGCATTTAATATAAGGATTAATTCATAAAATGTACAACTTACATACAGCAGTGCCATTTTTGGCCATAAATGCTACTGCTCAAAGGTACGACTGTTTAATGTAATTAGTGTGTTGGTGCATGCATCCTGTTGTTTAGGTAGACAAGTAGGTTAGGATGCTAAGGCTCTGCTTGCATGCTGTAATGAGGACTGTGGGTTCGGTTCCACCCATCTCACCTCTATGTTATTTTGAAAACTATTTTAGGTTTATTTTTCCATCTCATTATATAACTGCAGCATAATATGGGCCAGATATTTAAGATTATCGTTAGCTGAGTGGATGTGTTTCAATATAAACTAACAATTGTATCCTTTTCCTAGCACCTGTAAGTGAAATATATATAACTAAACATCATGTTTCCTTTGTATATGCACATTCATTTCAGACATCAGTACTGCATCTCTGACTGCAGGCATCTGTTCTCCTGTCTGAATAGCTCCACATATTACTCATCTATCTGTAAGACTGCTTGCAATGATCACTACTGGCTCATGTCCAGCATGTATTTATAGATAGTAACAAGCTGCTTACATTCCTAAGCATTTTATGGGTCAGCAACTATACATTGTTTAAGTATATCAGCATAATAATAACTTTAGTTTTTCATTTTAATTTTATTTACCATCCTTCCTTGTCACTATCATCTCTCTTATATACATTTATTTTGTTCATTATTTTATTTCTCTCTAGTTCTTTTACTATTACATGCAGAAGCACAATGACCTACACCCATTCCACAGGGAAGGTGTGACAGCCCCCCCAGGTGGCAGCAGCTCATCCAATACCACTACCAGAAGCACTCAGCACATCTAGGTCCCAGCCTGCCACAGTTGCCTCCACATCTTTTGCCCTACCTGCACCACCTGCTTCAGGTATCTCTGCAACAGATGCTGGCACAGCTGTACCCACCAGTAGCACTGCAAATGGAGGTGGCTGTAAAAGTAGCCGACTCCAAATCCATCTCCAGACAAGTGGAGTACCTCAGGGTTCAGTCCTGGGACTGCACTTGTTTGGCATCTACTTCTCTAAAGTACAGGCCAACACTAAGGGACTCTGGCTAATAAATCTGGCAGATGACTGCAAACTGGGAGCCATTATTGAATCCCCAAATTATGTGGATATTCTACAAAAGGGCCTAACAGAAACAGATGCTTGATGCCAGAGCCATGGGCTCAAGCTTAATGCCAAGAAATGTATAGTTATCCCCTTTGGGAAAAAACTTGTACCCATGAATTACCACATAGGCTGCAGTACACTAAACACCAAAAGTATGATGAGAGACTTAGGGACACAGGTGGACAGTGGTCTCACCTTTGATAACCACATCGCCACAACAGTCAGGAATTCCTTCTATGTGGCACACCTCATCACTAAGGGCTTTTCATTGTCCCACTGTACTCATCCCTCATTAGACCCATTATAGAGTATAATGCCCCATTTGGTATGTACCTCACAAGACATTTGCAACAGCTGGAAAGGCCGCAGAAATACCTCACTAAAAGAATCGCAGGCCTAAAGCAGATGCCATCTGCTGACCATCTAAAAAATCTCGAGCTATACTCTGTGGCATATCGTCTACTCAGAGGCAATATCTGCTTAACATAGAAGGCCATGTCAAACCCTGAGCTGCTGGACATGCTCCACTTAAAGAAATCCCAATCCCTCAGAGCCACATGCACCAGGGATCTAAACCTTGTCATCACAATGAACAAAACATGCTGGAGGGATAGGTTCCTGACCTAGAGACTCCCCATACTCTGGAATAGACTGCCCATACATGTGAAGCAGAGCACCTCCTTGGCCCTCTTCAAAAGGAACCTTGATGATTGGATGGGAGATAGGAAATTCACCCCGGAGATCATGTCAGTCGACCTGCTAGATGGGGATCCAGGGAAGTAAATATTGTGGGAAGAAATATCCAGGGAATTGTTATGGCTAGGCTTGTATAAGCCCTAGGGCTGATAGCCTAGTACCAACTTATGAACCTATCAGCAGTTGGCAGAGACTGTGCCCAACACTGGCTCCATCATCTTAGCCAAGGCCCAATGGTGACTGTATCCAGTGTGCTGAGTAATCTCCCATTGGCTCCCAACTGACAGAAACTACAGTTGTGAACACCCAGTCCTATCCCCTAACCTGGTGTTCCCTTCATTTCTTTATCCATGCCCAATGCTATAGGTCATTCTGTCCT
Source organism: Protopterus annectens (assembly GCF_019279795.1). Lineage (NCBI taxonomy): Eukaryota > Metazoa > Chordata > Ceratodontiformes > Protopteridae > Protopterus > Protopterus annectens. The sequence goes on from NC_056735.1 coordinate 451,937,209, forward strand.
CCTCTCATCTCACCATTGTCTTCACTCTGTTTTTCTGATGTCTGTGTCACCATTGTGTTCCCTCTGCCTCAGTGTGTTTTACACACACTGATATTCATGTCTGCCCTGCACTGCTGCCTAGCTTAACCTTTTTCTTTCTATTACTTCCCCTAATTCCATACATAATTTACATTTCTCTTCAAAAATATAAAATGGGCACCTACTCCCACCTTTATCCTGCTCATTCCTTATTTGCTTTCCTTCTGTCCTGTCCTCTGTTTGATTCCCCTTTTCATTTCTTTCCTGTACTCCAATTTCCATCTTTTAGTCTAATCAAAAATAGATATATACCGTAAACACATGCCCATTTAAGGCTTCTAAATCACTTATCCTTTTATCATAATGCACAGAACAGGCCACAAAGAGCACCACTGATACCCACATGCACCCACCATGGAATGGCAGTGCTCATTGTTTAGCCATAATTACATCCACTCACTGTCATCTCTTAGTATATTGGCCTTGGTTATCATTGGTCATGCAAATGAGCTGAGTATTGTTGAATGGCAATGTGCAAATATGAAATGGGGCAAAAAGCTTAATTCTTTAGTCTTCCTGCTTCAGTGGCTCAGACTGTAAATAAAGCAATTTGTAGAGTGTCAGTAAACATAGTGAAAGGTTCCCTTTCCCCTCAGGGTTGTATGCATTGTTTATACTATTCTGCTTCTATTCTGTAAATGGTACAATTGCTTGTTATGTGCTTCACTGATAGCATTAGTATTGCCTGCTTCTGTGGTTCAGCTTGTAAATGAAGTGCTTGGTAGAATGTCAGCAAAAGGAGTACTGAGTTCAACTCCCCTCAGGGTCATACTTTTTCTTTGTGACTTTTCTGTTTCCATTGTGTAAATTTTTAAAAGGTTTACCTTCATATTGTCTAAAGCACATCCACAAATGTGCAGATATGTGAACCGTTTCAGAGAATTCTGTCCCACGACTTCTCTAAATTTTGAAAAAACAGTGAACGTCAACATTTACAACCGCTCCACACCTGAAACAAGTGCTACCATGGGTCAAAAAGGGGACAATATTTTGTTATTCAAAACATCTGCAGTCACGGTTTTGAGAAGTCGCAGTTCGCGGAAGCTGTTTCAATGATGCGGCTGTCAGAATTATGAAGGTAAACCATTTAAAATCACCTTGTCATGTGATTCACTGATAATTTCAGTATGACTATGCAATGGCTCAGCTTGTTAATGAAATAATTTGCAGAGTAGCAGAGAACAGAATGGAGGGTTCAAATCCCTTCTGGTTTACATGCATTTTTCAGCTTCAGTTCTGTAAATGCACAACAATCATCTGCTATGTGCTTCACTAACGCTATCAGTTTGGTTGCTTTTGTGGTTCAGCTTGCAAGTGAAATGCTTAGTGGAATGTCAATAAAGAGAGTACAGGGGTTAAATCCCCTCAGGTTTGTATTGTTTTTGTTTATTTTTTGTCTGTGTTCATTCCATAAATGTGTAGCAGTCACTTGCTATGTGCCTCACTGATACCTTAAATATGACTACTTCTGTGGCACAGTTTGCAAATTAAATTTTGGTAAAATTTTAATGAAGAGGGCACTGTGTCCAAATACATTCATAAGTGTAAGCGTGTTTTTTTTCATGACATTTGTATCATAGTACAGGTATAGCAATCAAACTCTGCTGATGTCATAAATAGTTTCAGTCTAAACATTTTGTAACATTTCTGTACCCCATCTACTCTGCGTGGTTTTCACATTTTTTTAACTTCAAGTACTTCAGTTTGTGATCTATGCACGTGTCTCATATGCTCTTCTCCATTGTCTTCTGCATCTCTGGATTTGTCATCACCTCCCTTTGCAGTCTTTAGCACATTATATGTGTGTTTCTGCAGTCCTAGTACCACCTCCATCCTCACACCTTAAGCATACTTCCCCACTTCTTCCACAACAAATTTCTCTGCAAGTATATATTCTTGAATTACAAGAACACAGTTTTGTAAAGACTATCCTAGAGGCTCATGCCCAATCAATATTTTCTACAGCTGCCTGATCATTATTGTGGCCACAGACTGGTCCAACACCATCTTCCCACAAGTTTCTACTGCAGCTGCAATAAGAAGCATGGCTTCATGTATAACTAATGAACTCCTGGGATCATTGAGCATACACAGTAAACAATGATGACTTAGCCATGATAGGGGACATGCCATTTCCGAATCACTAGGAATGATTTCAGTTGCAGGTTTCTTTTATGTGAGAAGATACTTGTTAATTCACACATTTCTTTCTATCAACTTTGTAAGTTAATAGTTCCATTATTTCAAAAGTGTCCCTAATTTTGGACATTTTCCCAAATAATTTTTGCTTTGTCCCTAATTCTGGAGGCAAACAACTGAGTGCACTGCACATGAAAATATACATACTCTAGTATACAACAATATCAAAGAAAAAAGACATGCGCTATGCAGCAGGTATTTCTGAGCACTTCATAACAGCCCTATGTGTTAGGTCCTGTTCCATCTTCATCCACTAAGGGAATCAATAGTAGCCAAAAAAGGTAATACATACCATCATTAATACCACAGAAACCAAAATGCCTGGCTACACCTGTGCAGTATAGCTTTCTCTGAGCAGTTGTCTGGCATGTACTCTCCTCATGTACATCTCATCACTCTAAGCTGAGAAAATTGACAAGAATGTCAACATCAACAGAATTCCACAGAAATATGGGCAAAGTCAGTTAATTTCTCCTTAATGGCTTGGATGTTCTCTCAATGCATCCATTTTGCTAAAGATTGTATTTGCTGACAGGCATACATAACAAAGAAATATATTTTACAATACAATGATAGCATTTAACACAGGAAGAAGTGGTGGTCCAGTCTTCAGGCCATTCAGTAATATATCCAGTAGTAGCATGGTCCCATAGTATCCCATCCTGTTCTTCCAGTTTGGTCACCTGCATTGCTTCACATGTTCTTGTTCCAAGGGGAGTCTGTGTGTGTGTGTGTATGTGTATTTGTGTGTGTGTGTGTGTGTGTGTGTGTGTGTGTGTGTGTGTGTGTGTGTGTGTGTGTGTGTGTGTGTGTGTGTGTGTGTGTGTGTGTGTGTGTGTGTGTGTGTGTGTGTGTGTGTGTGTGTGTGTGTGTGTAATGCCCCAGTTAGGTATACCTGCTGCTTAGTGTTACTCAGGCTCAAACCCTGTACCTTAGGTACAAGAAACAAGAGCCCAAATTCTCTACCCATACCATCACTTGTGATTCAATGAGTTGAATCCATAGCTCTCAACTATCCAGTTTTTCACAGAATGTATGGAATGTTTGGCTCATACTTTTGGTCTGTTCCTCTTAAAATTTGTAGTTTTCTGGCAAATCAGTGAGAAATGAATTCACAAAATAATGATAGCCATTTAAGTTTCAGTCTTCCTATCTTTCAGGAAATGCATGGTAACACAAAACATTTTATTCTAGCAACTTTCTAAGATTATACAAGCAATGTTTAAAATGTGTCCCTGGTTTTGGGCCTTTGTCCTCCCCCACTCCCAGTACATTTTGGCTTTTTTCAGATTTCTTGTTCTGCAAAGCTGAGAGGTATAGTTGAGTGTCACATGGATTTTACAAGGAGCTGAAAGCTTGGGGGAAGAGAAGTTTAGTGCTGCTTATGACAAGTCTGTTTGTATTGTTATTGGCACAACAGGTAGTATACTTGCTTTTGATGCAAAAGTTTGTGGGTTCTACTCCCACAGTATGTAGATGGATTGCTGATACTGTACTGTGTTGCACTTTAAAGGGGGTGGATGCTGCATTCCTGAGAATTTCCTCCTTTGGAGGAGATACCTAGTAACTATACACCTGTTACCAGTTTGCCATCCATTCCCTATTGCAATATTACTAGCTTACCATTTTTTAATGTAACATAGGCAATTTATTCTATAAGGGCAACAGGCACTTTATTTGTAGATGAAACAATGAAATATAACATTGTTCGCTAGCAACAACCTCTTCATTAGTTACAGATCTCTTTAATGTTGAATTATTTAGATGGCTTTTACTTCTTCAGAGATTGTACATATTTACTAATATTGGTGGACTATAATGACATATGTTTGAGTAGACATTTATGATGGAAATGTTCTGAACTGGGCAGCTTTGTCATTATTGGTTCATACATTTTGGTTCATTGCTTACTGGAAAAATGTTCAAAACAATAAATTTAAAACATGCTGTGATAAGTGTGCTGTATTATATAAGGAATATAATTTAATATAACCAGGAAGGTGACTCAAAGAACACATGTATATTTGCATGGTCCTAAATATGTGTGCAAGGAGCCTATGATTTGAAAACAGCCCAAAGGTAAACTTTATCCGCTACTGGCCAGATGCATTTTCTTTGAATGTGGGTTTAAATGAATGTGAGTTTCGAGGGCAGGGAAGTTTTAATGCTAAGTCTGTTTTCATTGTGAGATGGTATTGCTTTGTTTAGCAGATGTCTATCAGTGTTTGTGCTATAAAATTTAAAATAAAAGTTTTAAATGAAATCCAAATAATCATTGTAGAAGTAAAGCATAAAGCAGTATACACATTAGTGTTTATGGTAAATGGGGAGAAATAGCCAAGTAATGGGTCACTGGAATGGCTGCAGGGGAAAGGGCTGTTTATGGGAAGCCCCATTTGACCATGATTTTGTGAAAGGGGAGGGGCGGCAAACTGAAAGAAAGCCTCAGGTGGCACAAACTCTAGCTATGCCACTGGTATCCACCAGGGCAAACTCCTTGGACCCTCTTTAAACCAGACCTTTAACTTGGTTGGGTAGTTCATCTTAAACTACAATCCATTTGTTGAGAAAATGGAACTAACTGCTTGAGTTTGGGATTGTGGGAAGATTGAAGTCTATCTGTGTGCAACAATTCTTTCTTCAGAATTTAGATAAAAAAATGGATTAAGAGTAGTCTCTGTCCAGCATTTTGTTGGCCTGGTTGATGAAAGGGGGCTTTATTGGCCTTTTCTATATGAATATTCAGAGTCAAATGTCATGATTACAGCTCCCAATAGATGTTTATAAAACACCCTGCACTTGGGTACCCCAGCTTTCATGGGTTCAGAGAATTAAAAAGTTGATGGTGCCTGTGATTCTCAATATCTTCCATACTGTCTCTCACCCCACCCCCAAGGTTAGATGGTAACCTCAGAAAATATATATAAGACACCAAACTAGTGAAAAACACACAGGACAAAGAAGGAAACCAAAAAACCAAGAAACCAAATTTCTTCAGTGCAGTACTCCAATAAAGGCTGTCCCTCTGACGAACGGTGCAAAATATCCAACTTTATTCCAAACCAAGTAAACAGATTTAGTGCTTTCATCTCCATAGGTTCATAGGTAGGCACTAGGCTATCTGCCTGAGGGCATTTATTAGCCTAGCCAGAGTGTGTTGGCTTTCACCGCCCCATTGATTAATTAACTGAGCCTCTGTCAAGCAGAGCCAATGAAGTGATCCCAGGGCTGTATTTTCTGTTACCCATCCACTCATCAAGGCTCCTCTTGAAGAGTGTTAGTGAGGGGCTCTGCCTAATGTAGTTAGGAATTTTGTTCCAAAGCATGGGGAGTCCCTGTGACAGGAATCTAACCCTCCAGCATGTTCTATTTATTGTTGTGGTGAGGTTTAGCTCACTAGAGCTCATGGCTCACAGTGACTTGGATTTCTTTAGGTAGAGCATATCCATCAATTCTGAGTTAGACATGGCTTTGTAAGTCAGGCAGAGATCACCTCTGAGTAAGTGATATGCCACTGAGTACAGCCAGAGTTTTTTCAGTCGGGCTGCATAGGACATATGTTTGAGGCCAGTAATCCTCTTGGTGAGGTGCTTTTGTGGTCTTTCCAGCTCTTGGAAGTGTCTTGTGAGGTACATCCCAAATGGGGCATTGAACTCTATGATGGGTCTGATGAGTGACGTGTAGAGGGGCACTATAACCTCTTTATTTCTAGATGCGAACCCCTTAGTAATTAGATGGGCCACATAGAAGGATTTCCTAACTACTTTGGCAAGATGATTGTCAAGGGAGAGATTACTATCTACCTGGGTCCCCAGATCTCTTATTACCCCTTCTGTATTAAGGGGGCTGCTGCCTATGTGATAATTTGTGGGTGTTTTGTTTTTCCCAAACGGGATGACTATGCATTTTTTGGCATTTAGCTTGAGACCATGACTTTGACAGCAGGTGTCTGTCTCAGTAAGGCCTTTTTGAAGGATGTCGTGTCAGCCAGAGATTCAGTTATGGCTCCCAGTTTGCAGTCATTGGCGAACTTGGTTAGCCATAGTCCTCCTGTGTTTGCCTGTACTTCTGAGAAATATATGCCGAACAGTAGGAGTCCCAGAACCGAGCCTTGCGGGACACCACTTGTCACTGGTATAGAGAAGAAACTTCATCAGAATCCTGATGATCATCATTTCTGATGAAGTTTCCTGTTTAGGGAGATGAAAGCGCTAAATCTGTTTACTTGGTTTGGAATAAAGTTGGATATTTTGCACCGTTTTTCAGAGGGACAGCCTTTATTGGAGTACTGCACTGAAGGAATTTGGTTTCATAGATAAGACACCAAACCATTATCATTAATTGTCCTTCCATTTGGTTATTCTTAGCATCAGACAGAGAAGCCTATGCAGTGATGTCCATAAACCTATTCATGACTGCCCAGTTGCTTCTGGATAATGTCCTAAGCTGGTAAAATGGCCTGCTTAAGTACATTAAGTTCAAATAATTGATTAAGAAACATTTTCCCTTTTGTGAAATTTTTAAAGGTAATCTATGATCCATTATTACTGCTATTCTGTTCTGATATACCATTCTTTGTGAATATATGTCAGAACATTATACTAAATTTGTCTTTTCAAAAATCTTTGAATCCAGGCAAAAAAACCTCTGGCCACTTTGAGTGTGACTCCATATCAATTAGAAATAAAGAGTCCTGCAAAATCGGTATGGATATGTTGCTATAACAATTTTAAAGTGATGCAAAGGTTACTGTACAATATTTTGAGCAAGGGGTGTCATTTTCATAGTTCTTGAGTGTTTTTTGTGTAGAGTGTTTATATTTGAGAAAAGCTTGGAAGGAAATATCACACCGGAGTCATACTCCAGGGCTCTTTAGCATAAAGCTAACTGTATTAACTGCCAATATAAGGTACAATAAGCTGGCATCTTCAAGCCACCCTTTTACAGCACTCACTTAAGTGAGCATTCTTGTTTCCTTTTTCATAAGGGAATTTGTTACTGCTAACTGTTCAGTGATTTTAGTATATGATCAAGGGTACATTGCTGCCCTTCTGATTCATATGGTAAAAGTGACAGTACAGCAGTATTATTGTAGTGTATATTTCTATAAGAGTCACTGTTTTAGGAATATGATCATTTCAAAAGTGACTAACAAAGTATGTGTGCACCATTCTTCAGTGATATCCAATTTTGGGGGATAAAATTGAGCATGGAATGCCTGTAATCTGCTATATGCATGGATCCTGTTTTTTCTGTAAGGGTACTGGTTAAACTTTATTCATCTTCTCAAATCAGGCTAAAGGCATCCCTGTTGATTTGGGCTTAACTGTATTCAATTGCCATCATGGATTATGAACCAGTGGCAGTTGTTTTTCCATGCCATCTCTAAAAGTGTGCAAAAAAACCCACATGTATGCCACAAGGGGATGCATCACTTGCCACTCTGATGGGCATGAAAGAATTAATGTGCATAAGTACTTATCCAACATTGTTATTCTCTGCTTGACAAGACTGCCTATTCTCAGCTTTCTGTCATTTTTAGGTAGACAAATTACTCAACAGCACATTCAGCAAATACAAGGAGATTGGAAGAAAGTTGTAGAATTGTTTTACCAGACCTAGGTCCACCCTCAACTGTGACATATTTTGAGGCTTGCATACCTTAAGCGCAACCTCCATTTTGTCTTGCTGTGTGGGTAATCATCATTCTTAATTACAGGTCAGTAGTAAAAATGCTGTCAGGCTAAATAGCTATTTTTATTGAACCAGTAATGTAGATTTTTCATCATTCGTCCAACTTAAATAGTTTCTTACATTTTAAACTGCTTAGTTTTTGCACTCAGTACTACAAATTTAGTACTGTGATTAAGCTACATTGTAAGAACAGCACTATGAATGGCCTGTGTTTTAAGATTTAGAAGTGCACTCAAGACAAGGTAGTCCACACAACTAGCACTGCAAATTGTTCAAGTGATGTTTGTCTTTGTCTGTCACTATATCATCCAAGTAGCAATATGTACTGAGAATTCCCTGAAGCACCTTATCCATCTTCTTTTGCCAAATGACTGATGCAGACAGTACTCTAAATGTCATGCTGCAGTATTTTTTATGCATAACAATAGTCAAAAACTGCTTGAAGGATTTGTTGGATTCCTTTGCAGATAAGCTTATACTAAAGCAGCCTTTGTAAATGTTTTCTGCCTGTTAGTGTTCAGCATTAACCCATTATAACAGGTACTGAACAACAGATAACACTGGGTTAACAATAACTTTGAAATCTCCTCAAATAAGAATATAGCTGATCTTTTGCCCTTTTCATGCAAGAACTGTGGGAAAAGACCCATTCCCTCATTTACATTTGGGACAATATTTCAGCATTTTTAAATTTCTGTAACTCCTGCTCCATCCTGGGCTGCAATGCATGTGACACTACATGAATTTGATGAAACTGTGGGCTAGCATTTTCATTTAGCTTAGTCCTTACCATTATACACTTCATGTTTCATATTTAAATGACAAGAAACCAGTTAGTCATCAGACAGCAGCTCAACATTTTTTTTTGCTAGGGCACTGTTGCTGCCATTTTATATGTCATATGTAACTTCTTAATGAAATCAATTAACCTCAGCTACTTATTCATTTTGGCAAACAATGCTGGACCATTTTTTTAGCACATGCAATGCTGCCAAGGAAGCTAGTTCCATTTTCACCTTCAACACTGCAAATTAAGATGAGACCTTTAGCATTCTGCAGTTATTTTCAGGCACGCTTAACAATTCTAAAACATTAAATCATCTTTTTGTAGATTCTGCATCACATTCCAAGTGTCATTAATTCAGCAACACTGCCTATAGAGACTAACTTAAGTAAATGAATAACGGCCTTTTCTTGACAGTTAGGAAGACCCCTCTTACAGCATGTTTTACAACCCTTTTAAACTAGCAACCACTGTCATCTTGTGACATGTTTCCTCAATGAGTATGTATGTTAACAGACCTAATAACCAGCTTGTTAACTGTATGCTCCATCAATTTTTGGTGCACTTGAGATGCTTCTTTTGCAGGTATTTCCATAGGCACTACAATGCTGATTGCCTTGTCTAATATCAAACCTTTTTCAGAAAATAAGACTTTTATATGCTTTCTCAACCAGTGCCTCACACTAGTCAGTTTCATAATTCTTTATACAGTACCATTCCATACTGACAATGTTGCACTAATCTTTACAGTTCTGGTATATATTCAGATGTACTTTTTACCTCACATTTGGCATGTCTAATAAAAATGAAATTGTTCTGAAATAATTGCAGGTTAAGGATTGAAATGGTACTGCAAAGTCTCTGCAGTATCTTCAGTGTTGTTTTAATGATGCCTTGTTTAGTACTAATAAACTGCACAAAGACCCATACAGGCTACCCTACACATCCTTGAGATGAAATTGCTTGAGCGTCAGTACCACAAAAAAAAAAAAAAAAAAAAAGATAAACGGCATAACACCAAACTCTGTTTCCTTATAGGAAATCATTGGTAGTGCAATTTCTAAGTATGTGCTGGCAATAATCCACTTGTTTTAGAAAATGTTTCGCTTTTGTTGAGTTGGTACGACCATAGAGTTGATATTTAATATATGTGTATACATATATATTTATTTATATATGTTTTGTTGAGTTGGTGCGACCATGGAGTTGATATTTAATATATGTGTATACATATATATGTATGTATATATATATATATATATATATATATATATATATATATATGTTTGTGTGTGTGCGTGTGTGTATAAATAGGTTAAGGTAAACATTTTTTTACTGTTTTGAATTTCAGGCATTTTATCTTTTCAGCAAGTCAAGTTTCAGGAAGTCTGTATTTCACATACACTTTAGCACCCATTACAGTATTAATTATGGAAACCTTCTTTTCACTTTCAGTGTATTTAACAATACTGCTTAACATTTTCAGTTTGGCTTGCCATTTTAGATCTGATTTCACCTTCAGTCACTTGCATTATATTTTTGTTATTTATTTTATTTTTCATTTGTTACTCGGGACGTCCAACTGGACACAAGTCTTTTTTCAGCAAAGGCCCAGGGAGAAAAGCTCCACATTTAAATATAGCACATTGTACAATAAGATGATGGTATACAATATGATGGTAAGTGAGAAGACATAACCATGGAATTGTTATGGCTAGGCTTGTATAGGCCCTAGGGCCGATAGCCTAGTACCAACCTATGAACCTATGAAGGATACACAACATTTAACATGGTTGCTACTACACAATTTACAAATAGGTATAAAAGCATCATGATACAAGAAGTGAGAGGACATGTAAAACATTTCTAATATATGTCAGAGGGATATAGAGCAATCCAATATATCATGCAGAGAATCCAACCATAAGAATTTTCCAGTCTTGTTGTACAATTTATATCTTCAAGTTATATCTGTACCTCAATTATCTCTGATTAGTTACTTTGTTATGCAATCCTCACTTTGTTTTGCTTTTGACAAATCATTTTATGCAAAAAGCCACTATTTCATGACATATTCACTGAGTAGTTCCTCTTTTATGAAAAATATTGACACATATTGCTTTAATTCTGCATTACTATCATAGCTTCTTTCAAGATTTGCTTTACTGATTGCACAAGATTTTCTTTCCACACATTGTGCTATTTTCTTTTCCATTCTGTCTTTTTAAACTGTAGCATAAAATGTATCTCCATGTGCCAGTATGGTCTTATTACCAGTCTGTCATGTTCTTACGAACTAAAATTTGCATAGTACTTTGCTATTATGAATTAAGGCAAAGCTATAGTTGATGCTGACATTTATTTGCCATTTGCTTTTTGCACAGGCCCGCTGTCAAGGATGTGTTCATACATATCAGTGGTAGTCCCAGCCTCATTTTCTTGGTGGGGCACAATAGGGGCACAGTAGCTAGCTGGTAGGTCAAATAGGACATGTGGGGGAAAAACAGCATAACAATAAATTATAGAATTCTTGATACATGATGACAAGTCTCTCATAATCCACTGTTCAAAATGAAAGATCATTTCCCTTTTAAAAAAGTGACTGCCCTAATCTTACAAATCCTGGCAATTTTCACAACACAGAAAAACTACTAATTTGATATGCTCAAAGATTATGGTTTGGATTAAGTGTTTTTATGCTACAGTGCAATAATATTCCGCAGAATTCTGGGAAACATGGCCTTTCAAATGCAGATAGTCCATCTTGAGGGACTGCTTGTGAAAAACTACAATGGTATCTCAGGAACAAATGGTGCCAGTACTCCAGTCTCTTGAGATCCCCCACTAGGGAGTTGGCTGTGACCCAAAGGAAGAAGGTAGTGCTCAGGAAGCCAGGCAGGTTGTCTTGCTCCTGCAGTCAGGAATCCCAGAGGTGAGGCTTGTAACAGTAAATAGACTCAAACATCTACATTTATAGTAAGTGGGGAAAATGTCATACACAAAGACATCTTTGCTTCAGTAGAAATATATATATATATATATATATATATATATATATATATATATATATATATATATATATATATATATATATATATATATATATATATATATATAGGTATGTATACACAGACACACACACACATAGATAGATATAATTAGCTCAAATTTAAGAACTGAAAATCGGACTAATTTTGTTCTGTGCTGCGTCTAAAACATTTCAAAAAAATATAGCACATTTTGCCAGCATTCGGGATAAAACACACTGCAGACACTGGTGAATCATAAAGTAATTTAAATGTCTGTTAAAAAGTTATTTGAAGTAGAAACAAGGATTGTCAGTTAACAGCTCCCACCATTAACTGGTAAAACTACTCATGTGCCAACTCTTTTGCTCAACGTTTTCTGGAATTTATAAATTCCAATGCCTTGTCTCAACTTATCCACACCACCCACCAGGGGCAGCAATATCCTAGACCTCGTCATTACCAACATGGGTGACCGATGTTCCACACCAGAGGTCAATTCCTCTTATGTCAGATCCGACCACAAGCTAATCACCCTAGACATCCACATCCCACCCCCACCCCCCATTAGGGAAACCACCATAAAACATTTCCCCAAAGCCAACTTCACACTTCTTAAGACAGAAGTGGCAAACTTCACGACACCCATGCAGATGGACATTAGAGGTACGAGTGCTGAATCCTACACAAATTCACTTTATAAGCACTTACATGACTGCATGGATCATGCTATCCCTAACAGAACCAAGATGCTATCCTCCAAAGCAAGGAAGCCAATCTGGTGGTCCCCTGCCATAAACAAACTCTGCAACAGAAGAAAGAAACTGTTACAAAAAAAGAGTAAAATCCCATGATTGGAGGAACTCCCTAAGATCCCTCATAAAATCCTCCAAAGCTAGTTATGAAAACAAAATTGCCACTGATTCTAAAGACAATTACAAAGCATTCTATAGCTATGTTGAGAATCTCAATGGCAACACTCAGATCTGCTCTGAGTTACAGCACAATGACACTAAATATACAGAACCAACTGGTATTGTCAACATCATGGCAGATAGGTCCAGTGCTAACTTTATCCCCCTCTCACCCTCTAAAGGGCCCATCTCTATACTGGAAGAATGCAAAGTTCCTGTTATCATGGCTGCACAGGTAAAAACCACATTCTCCAAAGCCAAGAACACAGCATCCATGGGGCCTGACAACATCCCAGGCTACATTCTAAATGAACTATAGAATGAACTGGCATCCCACCTAAGCACCATGTTCAATCATAGCCTCACCTTAGGCTTTGTGCTCACTGAATGGTGCACAATGATGGTTATCCCACTCCACAAAGGGGGAGCCACCATGGACCCCGGAAACTACTGCCCCATTAGCTTAATGAGCCTGGTCTGCAAGGCCATGGAATGTATCATCATGGAACTTATAAACAAAGGCATTGTTAATCTCCAAACTCTGGATCCCACCCAGTTCGGGTTTGTAAAAGGCAGATCATGTCTCCTAAACCTGATAGACTTCTTTGAAGCAGTCACCAAAGCTGTAGACGAGGGTAAGGTGATTCACACAGCCCATCTAGATCTTGCCAAGGCTTTTGACACCATCCCTCATGCTGGAATTATAGATAAACTCACTAAACTAGGTATAAATCCCTATGTCACAAGATGGGTTGCCAACTGGCTCACTGACAGAACCCACACTGTGAAAGTAGCAGACTCCAAATCCAACTTCAGACCACTGACAAGTGGAGTACCACAGGGTCCAGTCCTGGGTCCTCTCCTCTTTGGTATCTACTTTTCTGAAGTACAGGCTAACACAGAAGGTCTTTGGCTAATGAAGTTTGCAGATGAATGCAAACTTGGAGCTATAATCGAAACTCCTAATGATGTGGACATCCTACAAAAGGGACTCACTGAGACAGATGCCTGGTTTCAAAGCCATGGCCTCAGGCTCAATGCCAAAAAGTGCATTGTCATCCCCTTTGGTAAAAACTCTGTACCCATGAGCTACCACATAGGTAGTAATCTACTTTACACCGAAAATGTGATAAGAGACCATGGGACACAGGTGGACAGTAGTCTCTCCTTTGATACTCACATCGCCACAGTAGTTAGGAAATCCTTCTACATGGCACACCTCATCACAAAAGGTTTCTCATCCTGGGAAAAAGAGGTCATTGTTCCCCTCTACTCGTCATTCATTAGACCCATTATAGAGTACAACGCCCCTTTTGGTATGTACCTCATAAGACATCTACAACAACTGGAAAGGCCGCAGAAATACCTCACAAAGAGGATTACCAGCCCCAAACAGATGCCCTATGCAGACCGTCTCAAAAAACGCCAGCTTTACTCTGTCGTATATCGCATACTCAGAGGCGATCTCTGCCTAACATACAAAACTATGTCAAACACAGTGCTGTTGGACATGCTCCACTTAAAGAAATCCCAATCCCTCCAACCTACACACTCTAGGGACCTAAACCTTGTCACCACAATAAACAGAACATGCTGGTGGGATAGATTCTGTACCAGAAACTTCCCATACTCTGGAACAAACTACCTTTCTATATCATTAGCACTCTTCAAGAAAAATTTTGATGACTGGATGGAAAATAGGAAATTCACCCTGGGGATCACCTCTGTGGCTCTGCTCGACAGGGGCACAGGAAAATAATTTTCTTGGGTGACGAAAGCCAGGGTACCTTTTTGACTAGGCCTATATAGGCTCTAGGGCCAATAGCCTAGTGCCTACCTATGAACTTATGAACCTATGATAGTTTTTGACACTAAATGAAGAATGTGGGAGGGCAGAGGCATAGCTGGTTCATCTCGTGCCTGAAGCCATTCATTGACATTGAGCCACTTAACATTATTGAAGATCCAAAAAAGTCCGCAATCAGGTATCTGTGGCTCCTGAAATGCAGAAGTCAATCAGGTCCCATTTCTCTGCCCAGCCACCAACACTCCTACCTCAAATTTCAGTTAGAAAAAAAGAAAGAAAAATCTTTATTCATCTTTTAAACTGTAGCAACCAAATATAGCAAACAGTTGCTACAGTTTATATCCTGTATGAAGTACTACGAAGCTCAGGTTTTAGTTTAAAAAAGAAAAAAAAAAGAAAAAAATGAACAAGCACAGGAATCTGTTTAGTTTCAACCTCATCGCTACAAGTGCTGAGGAAAAAAATAATAAACAAAGAAGCTAGTGGTCTTAAAACTTCGTTGATGAGCTCAGTCACAATAGTTTCCAAAATCATGAAACTCAGGTAGTGTTCCAAAGCAACAAGCCTTTATTAATCACAGACACGTGATCCTCAGTAACAAAAAAATCAGAAAAAATGGTTACGTTTAAAAATGAAACCAACAAATCTTTTTTCTTCTTTTTTTAGACTGTAGCAAACTGCTTACTACAAATGTAACAAGCAGTTGCTATAGTTTATACCATGCATGGAGTACTATGGCGCCCAGGTTTTAGTTTAAAAAAGAAACCAAAAAATATTTTTTCTTTTTCTTTTAGACTGCAGTAAACTGTTTGCTATAAATGTTACAAGCAGTTTCTATAGTTTATACTATACATGGAGCGCTACAGCACTCAGGTTTCATTGCAAATGTAATGCCAGCTTTTAAAAGCCAGTATGCACTAAACAGCGATCGGGATTGGATGAACAAACATGCTCCCTAACCCTTTGTACGTGTCCTGTTGCCCCCTTTGCCCTTGCCTTAGCTGTGCTTGAGTGGGAGAGGGCCTGTCAGCACTTGTACTAAAAATCAGAAGCCATAAAACATTCAGTTCAGCAATTTTTTTTTAGTATTTATAACTACTGTTGAAAAGGTAAGAGCTGATCCGAGATAAATCAGAATAATTCTGAAAATTAAAATAGGTACCAGAAGCTGTGCAAGATATTGTATCTCACACTACTGACATTCTATTTACATGAAAGTTAAAACAAAATGATGATTTCCTTATGTCTAACATAACTTGTGTAAAGAGGGCTTGAAGTGGATTCTGGGAAAAAACGTCCAAGATTATTTTACATCAGAAGGTCCATTAAGATATAATAACCATACTAATGTTGATGTATTAAAATAGTCACAGTACAAAGATATAATGAAATAACTGAGATATAGTGGCAACCATTATGTATTTGTACTTTTTGTTGACTGGGTTAATCCCACTAGGCCAGTGGCCTCTTTCCAGGGGACACCTAAAGTGGCATTGATACTGACTATGGGAAATTTGTCCAGGACATCTGAGAATTTCCCCAGTTCTTTTTGATAAGTGACACGGGATCTTTTACATCTACCTGAGCTACCACCAATGCATCTCTGAATAATAAAAACTATGAAACTGTAATGACTGGCATTACTGACAGTAATCCTAAGTGATTTGCCAGAAAACAAAGATGTTAATGAGGGACAAGCATAAAGAGTGATGTTCTGTAAAATCAGACACAGATAAGAGGCAAACTACTCTAATTCAATTAAAAAGTTAGAAGAACATTTCTTTCCATCAACATATATTTTCTGAACATTTCACTAACAAAAACGATGAAACTTTAATAACTGGCATTACTGACTGACTACAAAAATTATTGATTTTTAACCTTCAGTGACTAGGTTTAATATCTAATCCAAAGGACGGCACACCCAGGAGTGCAGCACCCTTATTGGGCTGTACTATAGTGTTAATATTGGAAAATTAATCCAAATACTTGATGTGGAAATAGAACTCAAAGTCTTCTACACCAAAGTATTACCTGTTGAGCTAACTGAGACTCGGGACAAACAAACACATGTTAGTTTTCTAGCCCACTCCAAGAAAAACAGCATTGATAAAGACAAAAACTGTATCAAACAAATGCATCAACATGAACTAGTACTTTTCTAGTTTGTTAAAAAAACTCCAATAAAAATATTTTAGATCTTTATGTTTTGATGTAGCACTGTACCTTTTAACTTATATGGTAAAGAATTCTGGATGAAGCCAAAAATAATAGGTGGGGGATAAAATCAGGTACAATTTTTAAATATTACTCTAATTCTCTTAAAAAGTTAAAAAAATATGTTTTGCATCAATGTGCATTTTTTGATCAGTAACAAGTATAAAATTTAAATGATTGTCATTACTGACTGCCTAATCACCAGTGAATTACCAGAACATCACAAATGTCGTGAATGGACAGGACAAACATTTGAAACAAAATCAAGGACGTTCTGCAAAAATAGGAAGAGATAAGAGGCACGGGGCTGAAAAAGGACTGTCTGCTCATACTTACTCATTCCAAAATCTAAATACTTTTTTTTGGACATGCATGATTTTAAATTATGCAGTTATGATTTTCTGAATGTTAGTATAACTGTCTGTGAAAGAGCCTCAGCAGAAGATGTAACAAAATTGTAGTTTTAATGACAGACAATGAAAACTACATATACTTAAATATACTTCCTTATTTTCAGACAGTTTTACATGGTTTAACATTACCATAACATCCACAGCACAAACTATGAAAGAGCTAAAGAAACTGCAGGCATAGTCAACTTTCTTTCTTCAAAATATAGAACACTACTCTATCTCTTATAAGGTCAAACAAATGGGCAAAATGTGGAACATTTACTAACAACTAGGAAGGAAGCTCACAGCATAGCTAAAATGTTACTTTGTACTTGTACAATATACCCAGTCCTTCAACCATTAGAGACTCTCAGGAGAAACAAATCAAGATGCAAACATCCAAGGCTCTAGATAGGCAAACAAAGCCCCCAAAAAACATACAATAAACTTCAGTCAGCATCAAGCAATCAAGCAATACAGATAAGAGCAGACTTGCATCATCATGAATACCATGCAATCCACAACAGCACCAAGCAAAAGAATTAAAGAAACTGCAGCTGTAGTTAGTTATCTATCTTCAAAATACATAATACTACACTATCTTGCACAGTGGACAGATGAGTAAAACATGACATATTTACTAACAACTAGAAAGGAAGCTCAGTCCCTGGATAAACCATTGACTTTACAATCATAAAAAGTTCTTAGATAGTCCTATTTTTTTGCTTGCCATTACCGTCACTTGATTAAAGCATAAAATGTTCCTTTTATATTATTTATAAGACAAAAAAGTTGCACAACAATTGTAATGCCTTGTGTCTTATCACATCCCCCACTCTTCAAACATTAGAGACTTGAGAGTGAGTTGAAATTTCCAGGACACCACACACACACACACACACACACACACACACACACACACACACACACACACACAATAAAAACATTATTCTCATTTCTTTCTTAGAATCTCTAGTTACAAATCCTCAATGACAAAAAAATTAATTTCTTCCCATATCAGCTATTACTTCATTTTATCCACTACATTGCTACTACTTTGATCCACGAGCATGCATATATACACACACACACACACACACACACACACACACACACACACACACACACACACACACACACACCTTTCAATTGCAGCCACTTGTATGACTGTACACCTAAGGTACGTGTTTGAGATCAGGTGAATGAATAAATTCATAAATAATGGTCCAAAATGCATTGTATCTTCTTAATGTCAGAACCATACTGTGTAACTCCCCTTTGGTCTCTCAATGCCTTAGCTCAAGATTCAGAAACAAGGAACAAAATCAGGAACAGCTTTTAAATATTTCTATTATATACCTGGAAAGTTAATAGGATATCAAGCTTTGAATTATCAAGCACTTTCTGAAGGATAAAAAATCTGAAACTCACATGCCTGTTATTACTTAGAGACCATAACATAAAATATTTTGTCAAAAGCCACAAATTTTACAAGAAACAGACTAAAATACCTCTAAATGTCTTTGTTCAAGAATGCTGGACAAAGAGAAAAATAATGGAGGAGAAAAAGGGACACATTTTAAATATTATTTTATGGTTTTGTTAACCAGGTAAACCCAATGGACAAAGTGTCCCTAAACAGGGGTGACCCAGGAGCACAATCTCATTAAGTGACTTGTTCAAAGTCACAAAGTTGGCAAATGGAGGTGATAGAATTCAAATACTTTACCTTTGAGTACAGGGAGCAGTTTGTGAACATATGCGCCAGACAACTCCAAATCACTTAAAATGTTAATAGACCAATAAGTGCTGCATAGATGTGCATTCTCTGAACAATAAAAACTATGAAACTGTGATTTCCCAGAAAAACAAAGAAGTTAATGATAGATAAACATAAACATGAACCAAAATCAGTGATGTTCAGCAAAATTAGAGACAGATAAGAGGCAAAATCTAATTCACTTAAAAAGTTAAGGAAACTGACCCCAGGGTTCAATAAAATCCATGTAGGCTCTGTGTAGAGCCTACACGGACTTTATCTGTGGACACAGCCACAGTTCCTCCCTGGCAGCATGACATACATATTAATTAAGACACGCTGCCGAGGGAGATCAAAGGTACACAGATATTGAATCCATGCCAGTAGCAGTGTAGAGGCTATCCCGTACTTGTGGACTGTCCAGAAAACGGTCTGGACAGGTGGTAAGCACAGGCAGCAATTTTTTTTTGATTTTATGTACGTTTGCTTGGTGCGGTGTGGTACTTAGTGATGTTGAGCTGTACTTACACATATGCAGATGACATTTGATATATATTTAAAAATAGAAACCAGCTGTATTTAATTGTTGTAGTTCTGAGGTGTTTGGCAATGCGCAACCCCATGCAGCTTCACTGCGCACCTCTAACAGGTATCATAGTAGTGTATGTGAAGATATATTGCTTCCTTGCACTATCCAAGTGGCTAGACAGGTTGACTGATGAGGTATAGTGTAGTAGGTCTCAGGTTCGAGTCCTGAGTACTCCTATGCTTTACATTTATTGTTTTGAGAATGAGTCAGCCGACTGAACCATTACTGTTATTTAAAATAAAAAAAATCCTATGTTTAGCAAAGTTGCATGGTGCTAAGCTCACTTAAACTTGGTCAATGGTCTACCCCATTTGCATGATGCTCAGCTTCACTTAAATGGCTTGTGCGAGTTTGTGCAATGCTAACCGATGGGCCACTTTTTTAAAGTAGCAGGAATGCATCCCATATAAAGGCCAATAGGTGGGAATTTCTCACCATTCATTGGAGTTCTCACTTGGCTGTTACTATGCCTGGTGGTGTTGGTGAGGGAACGTGCTTTCAGGAGCAGTGATGGGGTGTGCAGGAGTCCAGAATGTTTGTTGGACTACTGGTCTGAAACTGCAAATCTTGGCTGCTGCAGGGCAATAACAGGAGCTCAGAATGTAAGTCTGATGCCTGGGATCAGTTGGCTAGGGACCTTACCAGTGCTACTGGTATTCCCCACACTGGTGAGCAGTGTCGTCACTGCTATGATGACCTAAAGTGAAGGAAGAGGGAAACTTTGGAGAACTGGGTCCAAGAAGCTCAGGCTGGGCAGACCCCACAGATATGTAAGTATGATACACAACACTTTGAAAATATACAAGCTGAATCTCTGCCAAACTGGTATGCATAATGGATTGGTTTTCTTTCAACAGGTGCAGAAGAGAGAGCTCTTAATGTGCAGTCACATGCAGGGTGCCTGGCCAGGATGAGGCAAGAGCATGGTAAATAGGAAAACTTCAAAGTAATAAATTAATGCTTATAATAAAGTAGTCACAGAGTTTGCAGTCTTAATGCTCAGGTATGACATACCTGGGACATGTAACATGTTTAGTAATGCATCACTGCCTAACTGTAATGTAATGCTAAAGCAGGTGACATCAAGTAAACATGCAGTACTATGTAGTACATCTGCCAAACATCAGTTAATGTTGGGGTCTCCCAATATTAGGAGTCACTGTTCTGGTCTGCCCATTGTCCAGAAAATGCTGTAGGATCCACTCAGTTAATGGACAGGGTATACAGGTTATTTATTAGATGTCTTACACAGCTATCCATTGTCTACTTGCCAGACTAGCAGCAATAATAATAAATTATAAAGGGCAATGGTGCTTTCTTATGTAATGTTTTCAAATAAAAAGTGTTCACTATTCGTGTATTTGTTGCATGTATGTTCTAATCTGACACCAGTCAACTGTTAAATGTACAGCAAGAAAGACTGCATCAGAAACTGTCTCAGTAAGATTCAGGCCTCTGTTCTGCTCATGTTGTCTGAAAGACTGCTTTGTATTCCACCCAAGCAATGAACATGGTATATAGGTAAGATTACTGCAGTCCTGGAATGCAATCCATGTGTCTAAATGGCAGGTTTTAGGAAACATTTTCAATACAATTTATAGCAGGAGTGTGTTTTAATAGTAATCTTATCAAATAGGTCTTCAGTATTCTTGTATTCACTGCATGTGTCTTCTAATCTGATACCAGTCAACTTTTAAATATACATCAATAAAGAATGCAGCAAAAACTGTCCGAAACAAATGTAGTTCATTACCCAGCATAAGATTCACGCCTCTGTTCTGTTTATGTTGTCTGAAAGATTGCTGTGTATTCCACTGAGCCAATGAGCATGATATATGGGTAATGTTACTGCAGTCCTGCACTGATAATCAAGTGTCTAAATGCCGGATTAAAAGGAACATTTTATTAACAAAATTTACAACAGGATTGTGCTTTGATAACTAATCTTTCAAATAAATTGTCATTATTCCAGTATTCACTGCATGTGTGCTCCATTCAGACACCAGTCAACCATTACATATTAATTAATAAGTAGTGCACTAACAAATGTCAGACATAAATGTAGTGCAATACCCACATTAAGGCTCGAGTTTGAGTTCTGATAATTTTGTTGATATATGCTGTAGATAGCACGCAGTGAATGAACAAGGTATAGGTCAACAGATGACCTCAACAGCCATACATGTGTGCTAACTGGCAGATTTGCTGTGACATCACTCAGAGTGTAAAAAGAGATGGTGCTTTGATAACTACTGTAGGTGTCTAAAGTGCTCATTATGCACGTGTTCACTGCATTTGTTTTCAATGTTATACCACAAACAGCTATGCATGTGTGTAAGTGTATGATTTCACACAAAATGTTGCAAGAAACATCTTAATGGTGTTAATTTGTTCAGAATTCATTATATTGAAATAAAGCACGCATAATTCCTGGAGTCACTGCTTGTGTGTTCTAATCCCATGGCAGCCAGCTCACACATAACCAGTGTACTTACTGTATATGAACATACCTCTCAACTGTCATGCCTTTGCTGAATGTAATGACTAGTGCCCCATATGACTGGCCCTTGATTAGCAGCTACATGACATTACTTGGAATCCAATATATTGGCAATTCCCTTTAAAGAACACCTTGGTAGTAATGTATGAGCACACTATGTAAAACAGTTCCCTGTAGTTGTGTAACTGCATTTGTTAGTGCTTGACCCATACTGTCCCATGCTAACAGGTTGAGAGGTATGTACGTGCAACATCATCTGTACAATAATTGTAGTCATTGTACTGACAACTGACATTGCACACCTGTAGAAGTATATAGTAGTACTCTGTGTAGTAATATTGCCTTCTAGGTAACTAATGGCATGTTTTTCTCTCTCTCTCCTCAACCCTTATCTTCTTTAATTTATTAATGTTTATTATTATGATTTCATATTAATATATTATTTTTAACTAACTGTTCTGTTGGCCTTATGTATTATTTCATACTGTTTTGGAATAACATACTTACCTTTATGTTATTTTTGGTTGAATTCCTCATAATATACCTTAATATGTATTTTGATTAATCAATATTATCTTCCATTATACTAATACTAACATTTGTTTGGTTATTACTTATCTTACCTTATGTTTATATTTCATTTACTGCAGCGCAACAAGGTAGGCCAGTTCCAGGCAATCCACCTACCTTGGCTCCCATTCCCATGACATCAGGGCCCAGTACATCTGGGCTGCAGCCTGGTGGTGCCCTCTCTGCTGCCGCTGCACTGCTAGTGCCATCGGGTAGTTCTGCTGCACAGGCTGGACCTCGGCCCCCCCTCTATGATGTAGAGGGGGTGACTTTGTTACCCATCAAGAACTGCCAGGTATGGTGCATGGGGTGCTGCACTGAACTATGCCTGCACTGGATGGAGAGCATGCTGTCCATCATGGTGGGGCAGCCTCTCCCTGGACACCAGCTTCCACTACTGCCACCACAGGAGCAGTGCTGACAGTTCCATGGATGAGGACTTGAGTCACACTGCTACTGTGTGGATGCTCATGGGACTGCAATTCCACAATAACCTCCCCATCCAAGGTGCTCACCCCCCCTCTTGTGTCACACATCAGTCCTGTCTGCTGTCTTGTTTGTCTTCTAAAGCTTCCTCACTTTCCCAAATTACATCCCTAACACATACTTATTTCCCTTCTCACAAAAAAAATATATACTGTCCCATACATAGCTCTCCATTTCGTACGTGTCCACTGGACACACATAATTTGGTCCAATTGACTTGACAATGCAGTTATGTTGTCATCACCCTTATCTGGGAATGACAGTCCAAATTCAGTAAAAATATCTGTGCACAGTTGTTGCTGTTCAAGAAATGGATAGCTATGGTTCTTTCCTACACCCATCCTGCACATGCCTACCTGCCTTTCACTATGTTTTTCCCCCTGCTTGCACCCCATTTCACCAATATACTATGTCCCCATTTTTCTTTTATTTAAAGATTTTTTGCATGATGTGGTGAGACATACCACATCACTTAGATATGCTAAATAGAGCTAAACTGATTTATGCTGTGAAAAAATACTAATCCCATTCAAAAACTACACCTGCGCTCTATTTCAAACCCAGGATCATTGCACTTACAGATCAGTAGCTCAATCCGCCAAGCCAAACACCTACTAATTAACACAGCTGTTTTAATGAAAACATAGTAATTCTCAAGTTCTCATCATTAAGCATGTTTAAGTGATGCTGATCATTGCACCGCACAGTTCAAACCAGCTAAAAGGAATACAGAAAAATATTACTGTAATTGGTACTCTACTAATGAAATACATCACTATAAAGCCATACACAAAAGAATGAACATAAGTGAGGTATCTAATAGCAGGTAACCCTGCAATTACATGTACACCATGTAAAAATACACTTGCTAAAACATTAATGTAAAAACATAATTTTAAGTGGGACTCTGTAAGAGAAATACAGAGCTCTAAAGCCATACACATAACAATACATGTAAGCATACCTCTCAACTTTTTGGAGCAAGAAATCTGGACAAATCCATAAACAAAATTGGCACAAAGGCACAAAATAGGGACAATTTTTAAATATTGCTCTTACAAACTTAGAAAGTTGAAAGACTAATAGGTTTCTGAAGGATATGAAGTATGAAACTCAAATGTCTGTCATTATTTTCTGACTCCAGTCTTTAATGTTTAACACTAATTTGCCAGAAAACTACAATGTTAGGAAAAAAACAGGCAGAAAATATGGGGGCAAAATCTGGACATTCTGTATGCATGTAAGTGCAGTCTGTAACAGCAGATAACTGTGGAATGATATCTACAACATGTAAAAATATACTTGTTATTTCAGTGAAACTGTAGCTTAGTCTGTAAAATGCATTGAAAATAATACTTTTTGGTACACATGGTCCTGGGTTCAACTACAGCTGCCTCTGCCATTGAAAATACATGTATGTGGACATCAACATTATACATTGTGATATGTATGTCTGTCTTATCACCTATTTATCCACCAAAAGCAGTAGAGATGGAATGTCTGTATCTAAGTAATAGAACTCAAAGGCCTACAGTTAGGACCTGTCTTAACTACTCCTAATACAACACTAGAAAGTGTAGATAATGTCAGGTCATGCATTAGCCTGAATTTCCACAGGATTTTGAAGTGTGTGCAGAAATTGTGGTCCAGTAATATGACACTGCAGCCTACATAACTTGGTACCTGCATTACATAATGGTTAATCTACCCCTTTACCTTTCTCTAGGACACAGCAACCATTTTGCCATTGATTGTGGTACTGATACTGTTGCCTAACATACTTACCTTAAACATGTACCTCAATTTCCAGTGTAATGGGTACCCTCAATCTGGATCTGCCTCTACAACAAGGCTGCCACAGGTCTCACACTTATTCTTACAGCTTGTTGTCCTCCAAAGTATTCACCCTCTCTGCCTGTGCCTATTGCCTGCAGCATCAACTTCAGCTTCAGCCTGTAGCAGCCACACATCTGTATGTAAAAGGTAGCTGCTACAGATGTAGTCTCTGTGATGACGTAGTATCTCTACCCCAGTAATTTCCAGCACAACATATAAAAAAGGGATTCTAATCTACATGGAGGCCTTATATCTTGTTCAATGGTTGCATGTGATTGGCTGATTAGACTACAAATCAGCTGTGTTGGCTGCAGTTAGCATTTCAGAAGCACAGATTAGTTAAGAGACAATCACCCGGTGATGAGAACCATAAAGGCAAACAGCTAGCTAGGGGAACCATTGTGTATGAGACTTACTTCACAGGGTGAACTCATTGGCACAACCTTTATATATAAGTATCTATCAACAGAGGAGTATTGTACTCCATCAGGTATGTAACTCTTGTGTTTACTACAAGATGTGTATGTGTGAATATACTTAGGAGGCATGGGGATTACAGCATTAAGCCTGTCTTACAACTGTAATTATCACATGTCATAGATCTCCAGATTTGTTACACCTGCAGAGGAAGTACAGTACATTAAGGTTGGAATGTTTTTATTAATGTGGCACACTGGTCTCCTTGGAATGTCCCTTTATAGTGGTTGTAATAGCACACTGCTATTTGTTTGGCACTGTTGTGTTGACATATTATATGGGAGGATTACTTCTATGGACCACACTACAATAGACTCCTGTGTTGGGTATGTGATCATTCATCAGTATCTGTCATGGTACAAACAGGAATAGCTGACTATTGCTAGTATCCTAGTTTCAGCCACACCCTTAGTATGTTTGCACACTGTGGAATATGAGATGTGTAATCAAGCAGTGAATATTGCCAGCCATTCTGTTATTGCTGTATCTACATAGTGTACTCCCACATATGTGATCCTGACATGTGTTACCATTTTGTTGTCTTTCAGGAAAAATGTATGCACCATACCATGGCCCTTTTATGGATGCTGAAAATTGTATCATCCTGGAAGGCCTGTGTCAACACCATGAACCCATGCTGTCCAAGAGGAGGCAACATAGGGAACAGCAGGCGGCATTGTGGGTGACCTGGTCCATGATGTTAATGCTGTCAGTCACCAGAACAGGACATATGGGCAGGTGTGACACTGTGCGACCAACATGATAAATGCCGCACACAGAAGCACAGCAGACATGGCCAGGGATTGTGGTGTCACCGGTGGAGGGCCTGCAGTGGAACAACCACTGTCAGCCACTGAGTAATTCCTGGTGAATCTAGAAACACATGACAGCTCTCAGGCATCCATCACAGTTTATGTCATGGATGTGGGTGCCACAGTTCCCACACCAGAGGAACGTCCAGGTATGCTTAGATGTTAAGTTGTCTATCTCGCCTTCATTCTTGCTGGTTGGGTTCGGAGCCGATCCTCGGCTCCGACTCAGCCATCTTCAAAAGCTCGAGAGCTGCTTACTGGCTCGAGGCCCTCTCCTATATCCCATGTTGCCTGATGCTAGATACCCAGATCTCATTTGCCGCTTCTGCTATGAGGTTGCGTTTACTGGTTCAGGTCATAATTTTCACTTTGTTCTTATATTTAGGACTTTTTTGTACTTGTTAGGTATACTTTTATTGTTATAGCTCAGAGTAGATTCTATAGCAGTTTGTTAGTGTTTATCCCCCCTTCAAAACTTGTTTTCTCCTTAGAGAGTTTTATTTTTAAGGTAGACAAAAGTTTTCTTTTTAGTAAAATGTGGTAGCTTGTAGGTCTTATATTATTATAGTGTGTGTGTGTGCTGTTAGGGTGTGGTAATTTGTGTGAATTGTGTGTATTTTTTTTCAGTTACCTACTCTCCACTCTACTTGTTATTTGTATTTGATTTTCCTTTACAGGAATGTCTAAAGACACAAAAGTGTCTGGATTCAAGAAGTGTGACTCATGCTGTCAGAAAATGTCTCTGACAGATGGCCACACTTCTTGCGTCTACTGCTTGGGCTCCCTACACCTGCAGGACTCTTGCTCGGTGTGTCACGCCTTTAGTCAAAGAGTCCTGCAGGAGCATAGGAATAAGCTTATCCTGAGGGGTTTGCTTAAACCTGAAGGATCACAGGCCAAGACTCAGTCAGTGAAACCTTCTAGGCCATTGAAGCCATTGGCTCCCAGCTCAGAGCCGTCGCCGGGTATGGCTTCTGCTTCAACTTCGGTTCTGGCAGGAACCGATGTACCTATCTCTATGTCAACTTTGGCTCCGACTGGAGCCTAAGTACCTATCTCTCAGTCGGCTCCGTCTCTTCCGTCGGAACCGTCAAGGAGTCGGAAACGCTCCAGGTCACCATCATTGGAGTCGATACACTTGGCTCCAGGGTCACCCTTATTGCAATCTGAGCGGAGTCATTGATCCCACTCTTCTCGGCCATCTAGGCTATCTGACCATGATTTGGAGAGAGTGGTGAGCAGGCTTTTAAAGTCACAGGCCCTGGCAAAAATGCTATCCAGCCCCTCTCACCAGGGTTTGGCTCTACCTGTTTCTCCAATAGTTCCTCCTTCGACTCATCCCTTGAGTTTGGAGCCGGAGCATGCTGTGGCTGGAACCGTGGGTCCGTCGGCACCAATACCTCCCCTTTCGGTGCCGTCGTCGGCTCTGATCTCTTCCATGGTGCCATCCTTGGAGGGATCTGGTTGCTGGGACTCCCTCGTCAGCTCCGAGGGGGCGAGTGGCATCGGACCCTTGTCCGATCCCATTCTCCCTCTCGGAGCTTCAGCACAGGTGAGTTTGGCTCCTACATCAGCTTCGGAGCCATCCCTCTCGGTGCCGGGAAGGATTCCGGTCTCTTCGGAGCCGGAGCCTTCTATGGCATCGGGAAGGGGCGC
Source organism: Protopterus annectens (assembly GCF_019279795.1). Taxonomy (NCBI): domain Eukaryota; kingdom Metazoa; phylum Chordata; order Ceratodontiformes; family Protopteridae; genus Protopterus; species Protopterus annectens. The sequence goes on from NC_056735.1 coordinate 451,965,005, forward strand.
CTTTGAGGTCATGAGGAGTGTGCTGGCATCTGAGTCAGCCTCACGGTCGGCCTCATCGGCTCCTCTCCCCCATGGTGCCTGCTCCTGCCTCTGCCCTTCCTCCAGACCCCAAGAGTGGGGAACAAGCGCTCCAAGGCACCCCATTGGGTGTATCTTCCTCTTCCGAGGCTTCCCCTGTTCATTCAGAGGAGCCCCCTCGAAAGAGAAAATGCAAGAGGAAGCATGTTGACTCCCCTGAGTCTGTCACTTCAGATACCGATTTGGAGGAGTCAGAAGGGTCGCCGAGATCCCCCTCTGAGGACATCTCCTTCTCAGACATCCTTGAAATCCTTAGGCAGAGGGGGAACTGGACTACCCTTAACCCTTCCGAGGATGAGACGGTATTCCTGGACACGTTTGGTTCCCGACACTCCACCTCCTGGGTGTCTCCGCCTTTCAATCCACTGATGTTGGTAGTGGCTCAAAAGGCATGGTCAGCTCCAGACACAATGGAACCAGCCCCCCGTAGGCCCACAAAATTCATCACCGCCCCTCAGGGCAAGCAATTTCTGACCAAGGGTGTTCCCGTTGATGCCATGGTGGTAGCAGCGGCCACTAAAAAGGAGTTGGCTGAAACTTCTTCATCTGTCCATCCCCCTAATAAGGAATCTAGGATAATGGACAGATATGGGAAGTGGATGTTTTACTCAGCGACCTTTTCCATGAGGTCTCTAAACTATTTGTGCCATTTTACTTGCTTTCAGAGGGATGTCCTTAAAGAGTTAGGAGATACCATTCAAGATCCATCAGCTGCGGGGGCTCAGGCTAAGACTGCCTCCCAGCTTGCGACTCTAAATTCTGTAGAAAACTCCTCCATGTGGCTCATCTCTTATGCAGCTGATGGAGTGAGTAGGGCCACAGGCACAGGAGTGGCTTTGAGGAGACACACTTGGATGTGGTTATGCAACTTTGTGGAACCCTTTAAGGCATCTTTCACCAACACCCCCTTTGATGGTTCTGCTCTGTTTGGACCACAGGTGAAGGATACCCTTACCAGGTGTGAGCAGGAAGGCAAGACTCTCTCTGCTGTTGGAGTCTGTTTTTCCACTCCTTCAAGACCGTATCCCAAGGGTCAGAAGAGTGGGAAGATGTGGTTCCAGAAATCCCAGGGAGCCATGCCTGACACACGTGGAGAGTTCCCCTCCAGGGGCAGAGGAGGGAACACCAATAGACGCCGCCCTAGGGGCAGGGGGGGTCCACAAAATCAGGGCCAAAGAGAATCCTTCTCTGACAAGCCCTTCCAGCATCCCTGAAGTGCTGCCCAGCTGTCCACCTTCGGAGGCAGTCGGGGGAAGATTATTGCTGTACCCAGAAGCCTGGCAAAGTATAACAAAAGACAAATGGGTACTTTCTATCATATCCGAAGGCTACAAAATCCCCTTCTTTCACACTCCCTACATTCCCAACAAATCCCTTCCAGATGTTCCACCCAATCTAAGGGATCAAGCAGTTCAAGAAATTTCAAAACTGCTAAGAAAAAGAGCCATCCAGTCAGTCCCAGCAGACCAACAAGGATCCGGAATTTACTGTAGGTTCTTTTTGGTACCAAAAAAGACAGGGGATTGGAGACCCATTCTGGATCTCAGCAGACTAAACAGGTCTGTTCAAAGAATGAAGTTCCGGATGGTCATGCTACAGTCCATTTTACCCTTTCTGGGTCAGGACAATTGGATGTGCTCCATAGATCTTGAGGATGCGTACTACCATATCAAAATGCACAGATGCTCCAGAAGATTCCTCCCCTTCTGGCTGGGAGCCAGTCATTATCAGTTCAGAGCGCTGCCCTTTGGTCTCACCACAGCCCCCAGGGTGTTCACCAAATATTTGGCAGTAGTCACCACTCACTTGAGATGGCAAGGATTCCAGGTGTTTCCATATTTAGACGACTGGCTCCTTACTGCAACTACCAGGCATCACCTGCTATTAGCCAGAGACTACGCCATCCAAACGTGCTCCACTCTAGGCATCACAATAAATTTTGAAAAGTCTGCATTGTCGCCTTGTCAATATATCACCTTTATAGGTGCAAACTTAAACACAAAGGACATGTCAGTGATTCTACCAGTAGACAGAGTGTTAGCCATTCAACGACATGTGCAGGTCTTATTAGGATGCAAAAAGCTTCAGGCCAGATTTGTCCTAAAAACAATGGGTTTCATGGCAGTGGCTATAATACTAGCCCCCCTTGCACACTTTCATATGAGGATTCTTCAGTGGATGCTGTTCACACAATGGTCTTTCCAACAACTCCCGATGTCTCACAGGATAATGATCACACAGTCATGCAAAAACCAACTTGTTTGGTGGATGGTTTCCCCATCATTACACCAGGGCAGACCATTCATTCTTCCTCCCCCCAGTAGCTACGGTGACCATGGATGCCTCCCTGATTGGGTGGGGGGGGGGCATTATCAGGGCAGAACAGTCCAAGGCACCTGGCAGCCTCATGAGTACCATCTGCATATCAATGTCTTGGAGATGAGAGCCATGCTTTTAGCGTTGCAAGCTCTTCAGAACTCTCTTCCCACCGGGACCATTGCAATTCAAACAGACAATATGTCAGTGGTATGGTACATTAACAAGCAGGGCGGAACCAGGTCATACCCCTTATGTCGAGAAGCACTCAGACTTTGGCAGTGGGCGATCTCTTCCCAACGGTTTCTGATAGCAGCGCACATCCCTGGGAAGTCCAATGTTATAGCAGACAGGCTGAGCAGAGCAATTCTCATGCCTCACGAGTGGTCTCTCAATCAGACTGTGGCAGACAGAATCTTCCACAAATGGGGTCAGCCTTGCTGCGACCTTTTTGCCACCCCCTTCAACAGCAAGTGCAACAATTTTTTTCTCTCTCCTACTTCCCCAGAGATGCTCTAGTTCATGATTGGCCCCAGGGACTTCTTTATGCATTCCCTCCATTCCCCCTGATTCCCAAACTAATTCAGAAAGCTACCACACTGGGATGCAAGATGATCCTCATTGCCCCTTACTGGCCTCGACAAATTTGGTTCCCCTTCCTGCATCATCACCTTCTGGAGCAGTCCTGGACCCTGGACCCAATTCCAGATCTCCTGATCCATCAATCGGGCGGGCTGCACCAATCTCTTCAATCTCTCCAGCTCACTGCTTGGTTTCTCCACTTCCAACTTTAGCCAGGCTTCCCAACATCTCCAATTTGGTGCGTGAAATCATCTTATCCTCGCATAAGTCGACCACTAGAAAGACTTATGCTAGTAAGTGGAAACGTTTTTCCTTATGGGCAGAGAACAGGAATATAGATCCCTTTTCAGCCCCTGTGCACCATATTTTAGATTTTCTAGCAGAACTTTTTTGAACTGGATCCTCTTCTGCCACGATTAGAGTTCAGCTAGCTGCAATTTCAAACTTTCATACGGGCCTATCTGATTCAAGCATCATGTCCCATAAGCTTTGTAAAGCCTTTCTGAAGGGGACCACTCTACTCAGGCCCCCAGTAAGAGATCCCCCGCCTCCATGGGATCTGAATTTGATTTTAGCTTCCCTGATACTGCCCCCCTTTGAACCAGCAGATTCTTGTTCCTTGAAGTTTCTTTCTTGGAAAACCCTTCTTTTGGTTGCAGTTACGTCGGCCAGAAGACTTTCTGAACTTCAGGCTCTTTGTGTTCATCCTCCTTACCTAGTTTTTCACAATGATAGAGTTTCTCTTCGGACTAATCCTTCCTTTCTCCTAAAGGTTACTTCTGATTGTAATTTGAATCAGTCCATTGAACTGCCCGTGTTCTTTCCGAATTATTTCAACAAGGCAGAATACAAATTACAACAGTTGGACATCCATAGACAATTACGCTTTTACTTGCATAGAACCAAGCAATTCAGAAAATCAGACCAGTTGTTCCTGTCTTACGCTGAAGGAAAACAAGGCATACCAGTGTCAAAAGTCACCTTATCTAGGTGGTTGTCTTCTACTATTACCTTTATATATCAGTTGAGAAATAAAGACCTTCCTGCTAAACCCAAAGGTCACTCCACCAGAGCTTTAGCTACTTCTGTGGCTTTTCAGGCTAGATTGCCAATGGAAACGATTTGTGCAGCAGCTATCTGGGCTAATCCACATACCTTCATTTAACATTATAAGCTGGATGTGGCTTCCAGAAGCAGAGCTGATTTTAGTTCCACTGTTCTGAAGAGTCATTTCCGATGAGCCACCCAGGATTGAGGTGCTAGGGACGCTGTCCCAACCAGCAAGAATGAAGGCGAGATAGACAACCTAACATTAAGAATTTATGTACCTACCCTAACGTTCCATGTTAGTTGTCTTCTTCTCGCCTTCTTTCTTGCGTCCCACCCTCCATCCCCCTATCCTAGTAGAACGAGAAGAGTTCCTTAGGCTTCTTTATCACTGGCTGAGTCTTCTCTGGCTGTTACTTCTGACTGTCAATCTTTATTTATTTATTTATTTTTATTTTACATTTGTTAACCGGGCTAGTCTAACTGGATATATTTCCATTTTCAGTAGAGGCCCGGGGAGAAAAGCTCCAGTAGTAAAAATTTAATTAGAAATTTGAAATACAATGCAAAAGATACAAATTATAGTTGATACATAGTAAATGAAAGTAGTTCAATAAAAAATACAAGAAACAGTGAATAAAAAATGGAGATGAAAGAAGGTATTTACACTAATATAAAAGTGACAAATGTGTGTGTTAAATTATTTACACAATATAAAAGCAACAAAGGGTATGATAAAAATCTGAAAATAAGAATGTTTTGTGATAATCAACAGGATAGATTCCACCAGTGTGTTCTATTGTGTTCACCAGTTCCTGTTCTGCATCAGAAGTATGCATTAGAGTTGGGAATACATAGTAGGAGGTGGAAATAATATTAGCAAAAACCAGAAGGTTAGTCAGTGTTACTGCAGGGGCATAACCGGGTTGTTTTAAGGTGTCTTTTGAGGTTTTGTTTAAAGAGAGACAAGGAAGAAAGTGAGGTTAGTTCATTGGGAGTAGGTTCCAGTTTTTTCCCACTGTGTTAGAAAACAGGGAATCACCAGCTGTGTTGTTAGTCTTGGTTATGCTAGCTAAAAGTTTGCTAGAAGAGCGTAGGGAGTTTAGATTTTTATAGGGGATTATGAGATGAGAAAGTATAGGAGTGCTGTTAGTTTGATAAAATATCTTGTGGGCAATGGTTAGTTGGAAGATTTTCAGATGGTTTTGAAATTCAAGCCAGCCTAGCTGGATTAGATTTAAACAGTGGTGAGTTCTAAAAGGATTGCCAGTGGCAAATCTGGCGATGTTGTTGTAGGCATGAGCTAGTTTGACAAGGTTATTTTTTTGAGGTTAGTGTATATGGGACATGCATATAGAAGAGTTGAAATTAAATGGGAGTGTGCAATCTTGGTTCTTGCTATTGGTGTTAGGAAGGTTTTGATTTGGTATAAGGAGCCTATTTTTCTGTTGACAGTTTTTATGGTATTATTTATGTGGATATCAAACATAAGGTTATTGTCAATAGTAATACCTAACAGCTTGGTGGTAGAGTCAGGGTATATGGTTGTGCGATTATTTGAAATGACAGATAAATCTATAGGGGAGGACTTACTAGTGGGTGCAAAGAGAAGGAGCTTGTTTTTTTTAGCATTGAGAAGGAGGCAACGTTTTGTGAACCATGTTTCAACTGTGTTGAATACATTCTGAGTCAGAGAATGTAGTTCAGATGGGGAGCTTGCTGAGCATATTAATGTTGAATCATCTGCATATTGAATGCAGGTGGCTTGTGGGATTGCTACATGAAGGTCATTGATAAAAAGAGAAAATAGGAGTGGGCCTAGAATAGAGCCTTGAGGGACTCCGAGGGTGACTGGTAGAAGGGATGATATATTATTTTCCCAGAGAACTGCTTGTTGTCTATTGGTTAGGTAGGACATGAACCATTTAATAGCCAGAGAGTCAAGGGAAAAGGATTCAAGAATGTTGATAAGAAGGGTATGGTTAACCATGTCAAAAGCTTTTGAGAGGTCAATAAAGAGTACAGATGAGAGGTTGTTGTTATTTCGATTTCTATTTATAACATCTGTAAAGGATAACAGGGTGGTAGTATTGCTATGTGATGGCCTAAAGCCATGTTGGTACTTAGCTATTATGTTATTTTGAGTTAAATGGTTTAAAAGTTGTTGGTGAACGCATTTTTCCATGATTTTTGCTAAGGGAGATAAAAGAGCTATTGGCCGGTAGTTAGAGTAATCATTCCAGTAGTTTCCTGTATCCTGCTACAGTTACTGTATTATCATGATTATTATTATTATGTCTGTAGTTAGGTTACCAAACGAGATCTGGGTATCTAGCGCCAGGCAACATGGGATATAGGAGGGGGCCTCGAGCCAGTAAGCAGCTCTCAAGCTTTTGAAGATGGCCAAGTTGGAGCCGAGGATTGGCTCCGAACCCAACCAGCAAGAAAGAAGGCGAGAAGAAGACAACTAACATAGAACGTTATGGTAGCTACATAACTTCTTAATTGATCAGCTTTGGAATATTGTAGCCTTCAGTGTGTCAGGGTGTACATAGTTTTACGTGGGTGTCAGGCATTTTTTTTTTTGGGGGGGGGGTTAATTGCAGTTTGAATCTCATACTCAGATTTTGACCAACATAACAATTAACATAGTAGCTACTGTAAATGTGAGATATATGGACATATTAACATGTTATAGTGCAACATGCAGTGGTGTTTACATTACCTCTCCCTCAAATTTTCGCAGGACCATCAGGAATTGGACAAGATCATCCTCTTGCTCCTGGTAAGCATAACACTGTTTTGTTAGAGATGCAGATTTAATGCAATGTATTTCCTAAAGTTTCATCCCAGGCTTGCTGGCTGGATTGGTGTACTGTCTGCATGACTGCCAACTGCTAAGATATTTTCTGACTGTACACACTTTAGAGTCATACCTATGCCGTGTAGGTGTGACCACACTGATAGATGTGATAGTATTGTCAGAACATTACAGATTGCCATATGTGTCAACTGTTCAGAGTTGTGGCAAATGTCAACAGTGTACCTCATTGTTGCTGATAAGATTGCTGTTTAAAGAGCTTTTATGTACAAGTAACTACAGATATTTGTTGGAAAGTAATGTCATCATGCCCTACTATACGAGGTTGGGTGCTAAACAGGTCTGAAATAGTGACAACAATGTATACAGCTTAAGATATATTGTAGCATAGTACTGTAGAGCATAGTTGTGCAGGTATTAATGTACTGCTTTTCCCTTTTTTATCACAGGTGACCATGGGGGTTGGTCTCTGTCCACTTCACAACCTGATGTCAGTGTTTCTTCAGACTCTGATGGTGATGGTGGCCAAAGTGAGGCACAGATAGTGGTTGCAGGGGCTGAATCTGTCCCAGAGGTTTACATCCCTCTTCTTCCATCATTATCACAGTACACAGTCAGTATGCCTACACATACCCAGTCCCCGGAGGCCACAGATATTGGACAGTCAGAGAGTGGGGATATTGAACAGGAAAGTGTGGCAACTATGGCTGCAGTGAATGTCAATACTGGCCATAAGCAAAGAGCTGGTGAGGTTCCACACAGGCAGATTGATAGGGGTGCTCATAGGAGGCCTGTTGTCCTTCCACCACCTGTTGCAGGTGTCTCATCACTGGTCACTCGGCGTAAGTTTTGGGCCATCATGGAGGCACGGCATGTTCTGAAAGGAAGTTCAGATGAATGCTCAGGGTTATGGATGCAGCACAGTCTGATATCTGTGACTACCTCCACCGCATTTATGATACCATGGATCGGTTGACTGATGCATTGGAAAGATGTTGGTCTGAGACAGATCATACACTATCTGTCTTGGAATGCACATTGTCTTTGACGGAACGTCTGGTTGGCATAGCTCTTAACAAATCAGGGACAAATCTCAACAGAATCAGGGACAAATCCACAAATAATTGGACAATCAGGGACACGTTTAAAATATTAGTACTATTAAATTGAGACGCTGACAGAATAAGAGAATGTGAATTAATATACAGTTTCTGAAGTACAAGAAGTCTATAACTAATTATTGTCGTTATTTATTAAGTACAGTTCACCACCTTTTGTCCAAAGGTCCTTGATTTAAGGAGGGATTAAGAAGGACAAAGCTAAAATTTTGATTCAGAATCAGTGACAGTTGAGAGGTATGCTGGTTGGAGATGAGCGTCAGACAAGTGGATGTAAGTTAGCAAATACATCTGCTGAGAGTCCATGTGGCCATGCGTAATCATGCTGCTGCAGTGGCAGTACATTCAGCACTCCAGAGGGGAGTGTGCTGTCCACACCAAGACGTAGCAGGCCATGGGCTCATGGTCCTGTGAGTTCCCATGGAGGACATGGTCCCTGCAGACAGCAGTCACCATTAGGTACTAGCACGGTTTCTGACCTTGGGCATGGAGGTGCCAATGCAACTCCTGGTAGAGCCAGTTCCCATGTTTGGGGTGGAAACGATGAAATGTCAGCTCTACTGTGCACAGTTCAAAGCTGTCCAACATACACACATGTAGGGTTAGCATGAAGCTTGACTGTGTTTATGCACACACTCACAAACCACTTTCACAATCAGGTCAATTATAGACACACACAGCACATTTCCATGGTCCATCTTGCCTGCTTCCCTTTCTGACTCACACATATGCTTTCAACCTACTGGGTCAGCCTAGGCCTCCTGCACCCCCACACAACACTCTGTGCAACTGATGATACCTGTGCCACATCCCTGTCATCATCATCATCATCATCGATGCAGGCAAATGAAGCTATGTGTCTGATGCCCAGGGTGACTATATAAATTACTATGTATTTGTGTAATCCATTGTTGCCTTTGACATGCCACTTGTACTGGTCACTGATTTATAATGAGTAAACCACATTATTTTGTGTACTTTACATTGTATGATGTTGTAATGGCTGCATACTTACACAATGAAAGGTGCCTCATGGACCTGTTTATGTTTCAGTTTCAGGATTCTGTGGGAGACACCTATGGATACACAGAGACAATAAACCCATAAATGTCACAGCACAGGATGGACTGTCAGCACAGAAGAAACATATCTTCAGAAAGGTACAGCACTATAGGTGCATGGCTCCATAGGTTCATATGTGTATAACAGGCTAACAAGGACAATTACTTCATTCAGCCTACTCATGCATCCCTAATCTCTGAAAAGGTCTGATACCCTTGATAGGTGTCAGCATGGTTTTGGGAGCTAACACATCTACAAGTTGTGGCGAGGGAGATGAACCAGCTATAATTTTCCTGTGTCCATTACTGACATTTGTCCTACACCAGTTATGACTGTCATGTTCCACATTCCATTGTGTAACTTGCACATGATGTGCGTTGCAGCGGAAGTGTACTTCACATGCATGGGGACCCTGTTACATATAGGCTGTAGTCTGTGGGTTACATACCTGTCTCTCCAGCATGTACTATTTATACCACAGTGAAGATGTAGGTGTGTAGAATAAGTAATACATGTGTTAGTCCTGTCTTGGATACACAGGAGGTAAACAGTGGGATCTGACACCTCCCTGTATGGCAGCCATACACCTCCCCTCCAAAGCATGTAGAAGACAGACTACACATTTGCGGCCTTGACACTGTCTGCATAGGACGTGTTATCTGCACTATGTATTGGTTTATCATGGAACTTCTGTGGCTGTTACAGTGGTCAGATATGCCTGTGTAGTGACATAGCAAAGGTGCCAAATACAGTATAACAATGACAGTCTGGGAATTTACATGCCATACCTTTCTCTATAGGTTGTACAAAATTGAATGAATCCCCACATCCTACCAACCAGTGAAAGTCAAAGGCTAGATCACTGCCTGTGTCCATAACTCCCTGAGCAATAGCTCAACTGTTTGCGGTGTGCAGACAATACTATATTTTCCAGAGGTGGAAGACTTAAAAAGGGTAGTATTGTGCATTCCTTGGCAAATACTATTTGTCAGTGGCTCTGACAACTGAATGTGTGTCTCAGCTCATCCTGGATAACTGTTGGTTCTGTGTGGGATTCATTGTCATCTCCTAATTTTCAATCATCTGCAAATGTAGTCAGTCAGAGGTCAATTACAGTGGCCATGACTGCAGAGAAGGGAATGGCTAGAAGGGGTACTCCATGAATGATTTCTGAGTGAAGTCCACTGGTGACTGGCCTAATTGTAATGGTGGACTACCCAATGCTATCTTCCAGGATAATGACTATCATACACTCGGCTGACATACTACTTTGTAAATAAACTATGCAGTTTTACAGCAATGGCTGATGGCCTCATATTATCAAATGCCTTGTCAGGTCATGGTAGGTGAAGTGAGTCATATTCCCCTCATCCATTGCATAGTTTAACACTCAGTGAGGTCCACTGGTTAGGGTAGGCGTGATCTGCCCTTGATCAAAACAAACTGTGTTTGGTCCAGTGTTTGTAGTTGTATGACATTGTTACTGATCATTTTCATGATAACTCATTTATGGCTTTAAATATCAGATGACTGAGAGATCTGGGGACAGTGCATGGCACTACATGCTAGTTGTCCTCTGTGCAACTAAATACTGCTGGTACTTACATCATGTTCTCCAAGAAAATAATCATCCAAGGTGTCTGTGTCTGTACAGAGCACAGGCAAATAATGGAGGGAAAGATAATATGTACACCCTGTGAAAGTAAGGAGGGAGGTTTTACACAGGTATTCTGAAGTTGGACACTACTCAAGCAGTGTGTACTGAAAGGACACAATTACCATGTGAAGAAAGCAAAAAGCAGGGGAGTCCCCTGAATTGCTGGTGCCTGGCTACTACGAATGCTGGTCTCACCACAACTGTTCTCTCCTGGGATACCATGCTCCAATACTTTTTCTCTCAGCAGAAGAAAAATATTACTATGAAGCTCATGATGAGAAGCAGGACACAGTCTATTTGTTCATCCACATAGTTTTCTCACATCGTGCAAGGTTCTGTGGGCTTCACATACCCTTTTCCAGGTAGATGCCTTGATTAGCAACCTGAGCAACCAGTGAACTTTTGCATGTATTATGCCTTCTGTTCCAGAGTTGGTGGTATTTCACTAGGGTACTGACCAGATGGTGATTAGGAGCACAGTTGCAGTGTCACAATATAATGTACAATGTCTGGTAACATAGATGTCCAAGGTTGCTCAAACAAGCACCACAGGGGTGGTGATCCATGTTAGGTGAAAATTTCACAGCAATTCATGAATCCTGCCCTTCAACAGCTTAATGGTGGATATCTGCATGACATGTATCTGAGGCCTGCTGCAGAGGAGTGGCCACCTATGACCAAAGTGTGTCCACCTGCCAGATGTCCTAGGTATGTCATACTGTACAGCTATGTACCTGGAACACATATCTGTGTTCCCACATCATGTCACACAACATCCAGTTTGCTGTCTGGTTAGTTGTCAGGCATTGTAGACTTGCAAGGCCAAATCAATGTCTATGAAGTTGAACAAGTCCTCTGTGCATGCACGGACATTCACATCTTTACTGCTAGGAGTGGCAACAAACATTGTGTTTCAGGCTGTCAACCCCAAGGGTGTAGCAGCATGACCCTAACTTTTCTGGACTTGCACAGTGTCACATTCGTAGGTATGGTATTGCGACCAAGCCTAATAACAGGATTCTGGTTGATCCAAGGGCTACATGCCTGGCAAAGCACTGTAATCACACAACCATGTTATGGCACACTTTCATGTACTGTACTACCTTAGGGGACCTACATAAAGGTGACAACATGTTACATATCAGCATCTGTCATGACACTGCCTAATGATGGTCTGCTGTGATGTACACACAAACATGACTGTATTACTAATGGCATTATCAATGAATGCTGATGAGATGTGTGTCCCCACCCATCTGCTCCTGTGCCACACAAACACAATGTGTGAGAGATGTGACTGTATTACAAACCTTGATTCCATGGTGTCTCACACACCAGTCAGTACATATAGCAATGAGCATTTGCCAACATGCACAGCTCACCTACTGCTCCACCCAGACCCACATCACACACACCCCTGTATGTGTAGAGCTTCCTACCAGATACATTCCCAAACAACAGACACCTCAGAAAACCATATGCAAACTCAGTACACATAATAGCTCATGCTCCACTATCTCACCGGTCAAAGACCTGAGGCAAACCACAAAATCAAACCTATTATTCATAGGTGATGCCATTGTGAGACACACTGATGTCCATGTCACCAGTCCACATATGGGAAAGGTCATAGTTAGCTGTCTGTGGGTTGACACAATACGCCATACCACACATTGAAGCAAGTCAATGAATATCAAGTAACGTAATAATGACATCATAGTTCCTGCAGGTGTGAACAACTCGGGACATACATCACCGGACTGTATGCAAACACATGACTGAGCTTAGGCACTCTGTGTCTCTCGTGGGTATGCTTATAGCTTTCAGCTCCATTTGACCCTCACCTAGGATGATGGCTCAATACACATGGAAAATGATGGATCTAAATAATTGCCTTAGTGTGTCGTGTCATTGTAAAGGGATCCACTACATGTCCACCTGGGATGACTTGCTAACAAACCTCAATGCTTTGCCAGAGATGGCCTTCATCTGTCATTCCTGGGATGTTGAGTACTGGCCAAGGCTGTTGACACCCCCACAGTGCATCTTATAGGCACTGTCTGGAGGGAAAACTTTCCAATGAGAATGCCATCTTTATACAACATCACTGTTATGCTGCTACACTCTAGGAATGGCAACACTAAACCCCAATCTGTGGAAGGTGTCCCCACCTTGGAATATGAAGACATTTGTGCAGTCACAGATGCCTGGGTCAAGGCTGTGGACAGCACCACAGCCATACCAGACTACACTTCCTTTCACATGTTCAGATCTCAAACTGACAGTGTGCAAGGTAATGCAGGTAGTGTATACATATTCATTAAGGATGGATACACATACAGATTTGGTAAAACATTGTGATTTTCTGGAGACACTGTAGGTGCTATTCACTGCTGGAAGGGCACCTAATCAAACCATTGCTAGCTACAGGAGCAGCTCCATGAATCCAGACACCTCTAGTGCTTATCTGAATCTACTTGTGTCTATGAAGATACATCAGTAAACCATGGTTTTGAGGTAACAGTAAGTACCCACCAACTGTGTTGGTTAGTCATGCCAAAGCTCACTTGCCCAAAGGTTAGTCCACATACTTAACTACAATGCCCTGGACCAGTGGCATGACAACCCCACAAGGAGAGCCAATGTAGTGCATTAGGTGTTTACCAATATGGGTGAGCACTGCAGCCCCTTCACTGTGAGGTCCTCCCTGGTGAGATCTGACCACAGATCAGTCTAATTAAAACTAAGTTTTACACCTACACCCCCTCTTTGCAGATAATACAGTAATAAACTTCAACAAAGCAATTTATAACCTCCTATGGGATAGTTTACATTGCTTGACTGCATCTCCCCCCTTTGATTGGGCAGGCAAGTTTGCAGAGCTCTACACCGTTGTTTTATGCAAGCACCAGTACAACTGCATAGACTCTGCTGAACCTGACAGGAGAAGAACACGCTCATCATGGCACAGTAAACCTGCCTGGTGGACAACTGCCATTAGCAGGCTGGACAATAAGAGATGGACATTGCTGTGTGACAGTTGGAGTGAGGGAGCCGCCCTAGAATGGAGACACGCCCTCCTCAGCTAAAACAACCACATAGTGCTGCTGTGATGCAGTGCAGAAACAGTATGTGACAAAATTAGCCTCCCCCACAAAGGACAGCCACAACACATAGTGTAGTTACATGTGTAACCTCAGAGGAAAGGCCCAGATTGTCGGTGAACTCATACTTACTGATACCACATATAATGAGTCTGTAGTCATAGCTAACCTGTTGTCCCACAGGTTCTGAGTCAACTTCACTCCCCTGTCCCCACCATATGTGCCACATGACTTCCCTACAACCTGTCCCATAACTTCTGTATCTATAGAGAAGGTTGTAAATGGCCTCTCTATGGAGGAAACACAGCATCTATTGGACGTGCAAACATCCCAGACTGCATTCTACATAGGATCCAACAAGGATTACTAACACCATTTGGAACTCCTTACAATCACAGTGTAACCACTGGCAGCATCCCAGCTGACTGGACAATGGCAATTGTTATCCCCTTGCACAGAGATGGTGCATTCATCAACCACTGGAACTATAGACCTATTTACCTGAGTAGCCATATCTGTAATCCCATGGGGCAAAACATCATGGAGCTGATCAGCAAAGATAAATGTAATCTACAAACAGTTGACCCTACACAGTTTGGATTTCTGAAAGGAAGACCATGGCCATTAAACTTGGTGGACATGTCTGACATGGTCACCAAGAACCTGGATGAGGGGACATCAGGGCATACAACCCCCTGGACTTAGCCAAGCCATGTGATTCTATCCCCCACTCAGGCATCATTGACAATATAACCAAAGTACGCATCAATGATAATATAATTATAGGGGTCACTAAGTGGCTCACTGATGGAACACATACAGAAAATAGGGGAATCCACCTCCAATAGCTGATCTGTAACCAGCGGTGTTCAACCAGACTCAGTCCAAAGTCCTCTACTGTTTTGAATCCATTTAACCACAATACAAGTACAAACCCAATGTCTGTGTCTGACAAGGTTGGCTGACGCTTGCAAGCTGTGAGCGGTCATAGAATCTGTGAGTTATGTCAATATCCTACAAGAAGGTATTGGTGAACAAATGCCTGTTGACATATTCATGGCTGTAAACTTCATGCAAATATATATGTAGTATCATTTCCAGCGGTAACACCTATGTTCCTGGTAAGTAGCACATCGGTAGCAACACCTGATTTACATACTCAGGGGTGATTGACCTAAGCACACAGGCCTGGCCACACAGGTTTACACCTAATTTACCTTAAATCACCATGTCTCCCCAGTGGTAGGAAGGGAATCATATGTCATAACTGAGGGCACTGTCACCTGAAATTGATGTAGTCATAATCCTCCATGTACTCTTCCCTCAGCATGCCAATATTTGAGTGCAATGGCCATTTTGTCTTGTACCTTTTGAAGCACTACTGGCAACTGCACACAGCACAATGGTTCCTCACAGGGGAACTTCATGTCATCAGTATCTGTCCAATGGATATTGTCTGAACTCACTCTCATTGTAGCCTGTGGCATACAGAGTACTCAGAGGTGATCTCTGCCTTGCATACAGGGCAATGTCTGACCCTGCTTGATTGGTGATGATGCATATCTGTAGGTGGCATGGAACACAGATTACTCAGTGTAAGGACTTTAACCTGGAATGTGACATTCCTAATACATGCTGGTGGGAGAGATCTGTTTAGCAGACTTTAACACACCTTTGAAACAGAATCTTGCCTAATGGCAAACACAGCACCTCATTGGCCCTCATCAGATGCCATCTATATGATTGGCTGGGTGACTGTCATTTCATCACAGGGCTTCAACCTGTGTCCCTCATGGACAGGGGCAATATGTGCTGATAGTGTAAATAATAATAAGAACTTGGCTAAGACTGTAAGGGCTCTAGGGCCATCAGGCTACTAAAGATCAATGATCTTATGATTCCATATGCTGATGTAAAATACTCTAACATCAACACACACAAAACTGGCTATATTGGGGATAACACCAGTTCCAATTAATGTTTACAGGACACTGCACAGTATACATACACTCCAAGTTGGGTTCAATTAGATTAGAACACCTACCTATCTAATAATACACACTGCACATCACAGTACGTAACACACGCTCCACACCTTGAGCCTGCTATTACTATCTCTTTAGGACATCCTATGCTTGTTGACATCAGCAGGCCTTGTTGTGGTCCAGCATTTGGAGGTCTAAATCACCTGCTACAATCAAAATACTGGAAAACCCTACCTTTTTCTAAGTCAGTGAGGTGATCATATTTATATTGTAGGGAGACACACACGCACCGGGTGGCTGGAGTGAGATTAGAACCTCTACCTATCTAGTCATATACACTATAGATCACAGTACTTACTGCATGTGCCACGGCTTAAGTCTGACTTTAGAATGGCAGTTGGTATTCTTAAAGTATATGACATCAGCAGGCCTTGAAGAAGACGGCAGTTTGGAGGCCGGCATCAACTTACAGGACTAAAAAGTGCAGAACCATTGCAGATTGGTAGTCAGTGAGGGATTCTCAGTTGTTTTGCAGGGAGATGCACACACACACACACACACACACACACACACACACACACACACACACACACACACACACACACACACACACACACACACACACACACACACCCCAAGTGACCTGAAGTGAGATTAGAATCCCTATCTATCTAGTCTTACATACTATAGATCACAATACATATTGCATGCACCATGGCTGAAGTCTGTTTTATACTCCAAGCAAACTACTTGTGGATTACCTACACTAGGCTTGTGTTGAACAGCCTCTGTAGCCTGAAGAATGATATTGCTTCTTACTGTTATCTGCATCTGGTAGCCCAGAAGTCAGATAAATATTTATCCTAGATATGTGGCTACATTTGCCATTTTGGCCATATGTGGCTGTTTGCATTTGGATGGGCAAGCCTGTGGGGATGAACAATGTGCCCTGTCAATGCATGCATAGACAATATTATACATTACACCACCTGTTCACCTGTTGGTGTATGTGTGGTGACATCCAGCAGGCACAGGATTTGTAAGTAAGTGCATAATGTAGTGTTGAGCCCTTACTTTGGATCCTTTGAGCAACATTATATATGTGTCATAGTGCAGCTTTACTCACCATTATCAGGGTATGCAGGACAGGACAGCAAATTTAAAAACCGCAAACTGTAAACATTGTGTTCATTACCCTGAGAGTGCACTGAGTACAGCAATACAGAGGTACAGAGAATTGCAATGGCTGAGAAAAGTATAACTGCTCCTGGGACAATAGGAGCCATGTATACTACTACAAAGTCCCAAAAAGGAGGTCTTGTGCTGTTGTTAGATGGATACATCTTAAATAGAGAAAAGGTGATGAACAAGAAGCCCTACTGGTGTTGCAAATGGAAGCAAGCACAGAGATGCACAGGTAGGGCTATCACTGTTGGTTTGCCTGATGGGGAAAAGCTGATAAAGTCTGTTAGCCATATACACGAAGGGGACCCTGCTTAGGTAGAATGGTACAAAATGTGTTCTGAACTCAGAGTGAAAG
Organism: Protopterus annectens; assembly: GCF_019279795.1. NCBI lineage: Eukaryota > Metazoa > Chordata > Ceratodontiformes > Protopteridae > Protopterus > Protopterus annectens. The sequence continues at coordinate 451,982,315 of NC_056735.1, forward strand.
CTAAAGTGTCCCGAGATAATCCCTGTGTTTATAGTGGATGATGTATTGGCCTCTGTGTCTAGTAGTGTAACCCCAAGTTTACTTGCATGGAAAGCCCTACTACAACAGGTAGACAGGGTTCATAGGAAATAAACAAAATGTGCCCCAGATAACATTATTCAACTGCAAGATGTAAATATGAGTGATTTCCTAAATAAGTCTGGAGTGTTTCTCAATAAATGAATGTGTGACAGTTGTACTGATACAACTGTGCTGGTCTTCAGTACATGACAAAACTTGCTAGATTTTAGTACTGTCATGATATGGTTAGTTGATGTTACATTCTTTTACAAAGGGATTTTGTGCCGCCAATTATATAGTATACATAGATTGGTAAAGTACTGTGGGCTCCACAAAAGTGTGCCACTATTATATTGCTTAATGACTAAAAAGTCTTTAAAGGCATACAATTATATGTGGAGTTGTGTCCTGCATTTGCTAGATGACAAGGGTTATGAGCTGCATGTTAGGTATATCTTAAGTGATTTCAAGATCACTGCTAAAAGGAGTGTTGCTTTGAATTTGGAAGGTGTCACTGCAAAAGGTCGCCTTTTCCATTTTGGGCAGAATATATGCAAAAGGTACAGCAGTTAGGGCTTACTCATAGTTAATACAGATATGGTGTTTCAACTGCATGTGAAATGTCTGGTACCCCTACCATTCTTGCCCGAGAATGAGGTTCTGTCTGCATTTCATTTACTGAAAGAGGAGTTTCCATCTGAAGGGAAAGAATTAGTGAGATACTTTGGTGAGTGGTACATACTTGGCAAACTTAGGAAGTTCTGTACTAGGACCAGTGGTTTCAGCCGGTTCCCTCCGTTATTTCCAGTATCATTCTGGAATATACATGAATTGAATATGCTTTTCCTGCCATGAACCCAGAATAGTGTCGAAGCATGGCACAGAAGATTGAAATCCCTTCTTGGACATATAGCAACTGATTTAAGGGTGCTCATGAGTGTGTTGGCATGGGAACAGGACAGGGTAGAGGAGCTGTGAGTGTGCATGAGTTGTGGGAATCCACTGTCGCCTAAACGGCGTCTCATTCAGAAAAGGCATAGTCAGTTTAAGAATGTTTTGCAGCATAAGAATACGTACTCCACAAAGGAGTTTCTTATGGCCATTGCGAGGTTGCTTAAAATGTAATGTATAACTTGTATTCTACTATACTTTTCTAACTGAAAGCAAGATTGCTATATACTTTATGCACTGTATGCTGTACCAAATGTTTGATGGCTTCCTTTACCCGGCGTATGTTTGTACAAGTTCTCAGTACTGGACTTTGAGTTTGAATTCATGTGTGTTTTGGGACACTTATCAACAAGTGGCATACAGTTTATGGTCGCTTTGATACGGCCTTTAAGTTTTTTCCGAGTGATGGACGTGCATTTTGCTAATGTCAAGAAGACGTATACCACTGAGGTGGATGTTATCTGGTTGTGAATTTACGCTTTGGATTGGATATTCCTGCACTTACTATTATTTTGATGTAATTTTTGGCGGATAAGGTTGTTAATAAACTCGGATCCCTATTTTTCGATATTGTGGAACTTAGGGCTGTTCGACATTTTGATATCGGTATTTTAGCTTTCATTATTTCATACGTTTGTGGTTTTGTAGATTAAACTTTATAGTCTCGAGATACTGAAATTCGAGATTTCAGTATTTCGAGATTATAAAATGAATCCGTGTGTGTGTATCTAAATATATATATATATATATATATATATATATATATATATATATATACATACACACACACACACAAACACATATGGTTTCACTTTATAATCTAAAAATGTTGAAATCTCGAATTTCAGCATTTTGAGACTATAAAGCCGAATTTCAAAATGTGGAAAGTGCATAATCGCAAATTCGAATATCTTGAATTTGCGGCTATGGCTTTACATCGAGTGTAGGTATTTGCATGTTTGGTGTTTTGTTTTTTTGTGTGTATTTGTTTTGTGGTGTGGGTGTTATGGTTTGTGTGTGGTGTATGCTGTGTGTTTGGGTTTATGGTTTCGGGTTTGTGAAGTTTCAGTTTTGTATTGTTTCAGCTTTATGGTCGAGATTTCAGCATTTCGAGATTATGAAGTGACACCATATATATTATATATATATATATATATATATATATATATATATATATATATATATATATATATATATATATATATATAGAGAGAGAGAGATATATACTATCTGTGGGGGAGAGAGATAGTGACAGACAGATATGTATACATATATGTATGTATCTATAGAAATATCTATATATATAATTCATTTTGAGTGAGGAGCAACAGAATTGTGCTCTGTTTAACTAAGTGTATGAGTATGCCCAGATGGATTTTCACTACTTATAAACTGACTCTTGCCCACACCTACCTCAACTCCAGTCCGGGATTTTGTGTATTACAGACAATGACATCTGTCCCTTTTTCTGCACTGCTGCTCTTTACCCAAATTGTCTACGATGTTCTAAAATTGTCTGATGTAATTAATATGTGACAGAGGTTAATAATATTACACCACACACATACTGACAGTCTATAAAACAGGATGTAATATTACCTCACATCCAAAATAAGTGGATACTGCTAGATTAGAACCATCAACCCCATCACACATGCTAATTTCCACTGTTCTACTGAGCCATACAAGCTGCCTGACAGAGAGGAGTCATTCATCACACAATCACATGCATAAATATGTACATTGTTATTTCTGCATACAGTGTATGATAAATTTCTATGTTACTGCCATGAGACTGCCTGGACTGCTGATATACCATTAATGAGTTACTGTTAAAGCAGTTATAAGGGAACACTGCTGTGTTGTGGGTGGGGGAACAACACTGCATGTTCTGCTGGGATACACAATAGTCTGAATATCATGTAACCCAACTGTCTAACATCTCCCTTGACTGATGTATCAGTAATCTCTTGCAGTAGGGCTGCATGAATATTCCTTGCATTAGGCCTAGAATATTAAATGAAACATGATAGTGGGACGGGTATGTGTAGTCCCATGTGGATGTTATTTCTTTCCAAATAGCCCACGATATTTACTTGCATAAATGTAGCAGATCCATACATACAATGCCTTATTATAATAATCCTTACAAGTACTTTGTAGGTTAGAGACTTACCTTACAAATGCAACAGTTGAAAGAACTGTAGTTCAGGGTTGATTCTGCCTTATGCAAGCAGTACACATCCAATACATTTTATTTATTTTTATTTTATTTTATTTAACATTTGTTGACCGGGAAAGTCCGACTAGGTTCCATAGATCCTGTTTTCAGCGGAGGCCCGGGGAGAAATGCTCCAGAAGCATGTCTTTTAGAATGTGGGAGGAAACCGGAGTACCCGGAGGAAACCCACGCGAACACAGGGAGAACATGCAAACTCCACACAGAAGGCACCCCAGCCGAGAATCGAACCGGAGAACCTCTTGCTGTGAGGCGACAGCATTAACCGCTGCACCACTGCGCCGCCAATGGATAGGTATAGGTTGTGTGGGTTGCTTGGCATCAGTTTTAATATATGTATGTGAGTAGGAGTAAGGTGTCAGTCCCTAGGTTGTCAGTGAATGTGCTATGCATTGTCTCTTAGCCAAAGCCATGGTGTACTGAGCATGCCTACATCTGCCTACAGGGTCATGAGCAGGGGGTTTCTCTTCCGAGTCCTCCTGTAACTGTGGCTGTGGTGACCTAAGCACTGGTGAGGGGCTGTGTATCTCTTCACTTTGCAGATCCTGTTGCAACTGTTTCCACAGGATCAGATTATGTAGCATAGCACATACTGTGAATATATGTGCACATGCGGCTGGAGAGTACTGCAGGGCTCCACCAGAAATATCTAGGCACTGGAACCATGACTTCAGAAGCCCAAGCACACATTCTATGATGTGTGCCTCATTATGGCGTTCTTCCTTGGGTGTGTATGTGCATTTCTGATGGGTGTCATCAACAACGGTTCCAGGGTATAGCCAGCATCCCCCAGTAAATGGCCGTGTGGGATGTCCCCCCTATCAAATATCTGGTATAGCTGTGATGTGCATGAGATATGTGAGTCGTGATAACTGCCAGGGCTGCCAGCACACATTCAGAATAATCCCTTGGGCATTTCACATGGCCTGACAGTTGATAGAGTGGTACACCTTGCAGTTAATTTAGATTCTACCCTGCTCACCAGGTGGTTCCTTGGTGTGTACATGAATGCAGTCTATGGCACCCAGTACTTCATGGTAGTGTGCTACATGATAGAGCTGTTGCATATTGCTGGCCCTCACCTCAGGGGAGAGGGGAAAAGATATATGCTCACTGGCATGTGGTAGCATAGCATCCAGGAACTGGTGGCATATTATAGATGCAGATGCCTGTGACATCCCCATCATGTCCCCAGTTGTTTTTTTGGAAAGTACCTGTAGTTAGTATTCTAAGGGCTACACATACCTTTGTTTCCACTGGGATGTGTTCCCTTAGGTTGGCTCTGAGTCTGAGTTGAGGGCGGCAGAGCTCAGTGAGTCCATTCTGTCCACCCTGTAATGCTCTACAATGTCCAGCTCATGTAGCTCCTGGAAGATTACTCTGGGCCTGAACACTCTTCTCATTCTCTGTCTAGGCCTGTTGTCAGCCACACCAACACCACTGACTTCAGCATCTAGCACATACAAATATAGAAGACCTGCAGTAGCCCCTAGCATTATCTCAGTTAAAAGTGCCAAGTCTGTCCTCCAGTGGTCTAGTGTATTGTGGAAAATCAGAATGTAGGGTGTATGCATACTTTATACAGGTCTGGTGTAGGTTCAGATTGTGTGATTGCCTAACTATGATGCATTCCACCTGGCTACAGTGTAATTAACATTATTTAATGGCCCTATTTTAGTGTGCAATGCAGCACACAGTGCCGTGCAGCATAGCTTATACAATATAATAAATATTCATTCAACATATCTGCTTTACAATCAGTACTGCCTATGTCATCACTGTCATGTGGGTAGAATGCTTGTGCAATCCTGTTAAGCTATGCGGTGCACAGCATAGCTTATACAACAGTCAAAATTAATAATTGAATACATCCACTTGTAAAGACTTGTTGCCTATGTCATCACATCACCACTGGGTGGTCTTTCCACATGAATACCCTCTGAGAGGCAGTGGGCCATGCAAACAGGTGCACCAGAGCTTGAAAGAGCCTGGAAGTAACAGGACACCCCACCGATGTCAGCCACATCGTGTGTAAATATCAACATTTTCTGAGAGCCTACATGAACTCGATATGTAGACATGATTACCATTTTTTGCTATTCAGAAAATCCACCTAATTTGCATACATATCTGTGCTGACAGCCTGGATACTACACGGTTCATAGCATTATGACATTAGCAACAGCAGCAATCCACCTTTGTACAGATCCAACGCAAGGTCCTATAATACATTTCTGTCAAATATTATAAAATCCTTTTTTTCTCTTTTTTTTTATTTTTCTATTAAGCATGTTTGCGCACTGCAGTGCATAGTGCAAACATGCAGAGATTATTAAAAAAATTATTAATTTAACTTATTCCCTTCCTCTTTCTGACATCCACAATAATAGTTTTGTTCATATGTGTATGTGGTATAATATTTTCAGGGGATTTATGTCCATATTTCTGCAGTTTTACATCCCCTTTTGTCTGTGTAGACTCCTGTACATGGAATTTTTCTGCATACTCTATGGACACTGACGTGGAGTCTGCACAAATGCCTTTCTGCTTGTTGGATTTTTTAACCTGCCTCATTTGCATGAGATTCACCTGCTTATGAAGCGATTTGCATGCCACAGAATTTTCCCTGTTTGCACATGCATGTGCGCCACTAAGCAGCGCTTACTGAGTCTAAAAATGTTCGTGCCTGTGTAGGCATCGAGGCGCAATGCCTACATAAAAAAAAAATTTTTTTGGGAAGGCTGTATTGAATTCCCCCCCATTTTTTTCCATGCAAATGCATTTTCTGAACATTTCGCCAACAAAAACTATGAAACTCCAATAACTGGCATTACTGACTGTCTATAAACCTTAGTGATCTTAGCCCTCAGTGATTTATCAGAAAATGAAGACTAAAGTGAAAGTTTGGTAGTTAGCGCAGATGATTAAGGCTCTAAACTCTTAGTGGGCTGCTTCCTGTAGTCAAGGGTTCACGATTTCACTTTGAGTAAATCACTTAACCAGAAAGTGCTCGGTGGTTGCCCCTTTGCCTGGTTTAAAAGATAGAAAAACAAAAAGATAGACATACATATGAGGCTTAATACTGTTATGCAAGTTCTGATCAGTAAGAGCCGAGCTGCCTAGCAGAGTTTTTAACTGAATCTAAAACAGAAGCTGCTATTATAAAATTGAACATTAGTAGGGTATATAAAATATTGCAGAATAACTATAAGAATCAATCAGAGGAGGTCAGAAAAGATTAGGAAAAGAGACTGGAAAATTATTTACAAAGGAACAAAAGGAAGACATACTTATGGCTCCCAGGTATGCAACAAAGTCTAGAAGGTTTAGCATTTTTGTTTGGAAGTGTTTGCGTTAATATTTATATACCCCATGCAGACTTCAAATAACTTTTCCTCAGGTAGTTAGCAAATGTTGGAGGTACGATAAAGAATAGGTTACTGGGAGCATATTTTTGGGAGTATAATGAGTTGGCAGCTTTTAACTCTTCCCTGCAGAGTACTTTGTCAGAAATAGTGGGTGAGAAAATCATTGTAACTAAGGAAATTATTCTTTTGAGCTGGGACATATGATCTGAATTGTCTAGTCAGACTAAGGCCTTATTAAGTTTAATTCTATTTGGCTGCCAAATAAACAAGTACTAGAAAATGGAAATCAAAGTCTAAATAAACTATTTGAAGTATTGAATATTATAAAAGAGATACAAAAATGGAAGATGGATCTTTAGAAAAAGGGAAGAAGCAAATTACCTAGAAATAAATGGATATTGTGGGAACAGTACATGCAGAATAATGTTCAGGAGGAGGAGTGAGGTTTAAGGGAAGGTAGGAATTAAACAAATTATAAAATGTTGTACTGATGATAGTTATAAAGAAAAGATATGTGATGTATAATGTATGTAAATGGGAAACTGTTAATATGGTTTGCTTCCTTTTCTGTTAATGTATGTCTGCCTGTGTCTTAAGTGATAATTTGATAAAGGTGTTTAAACAAATAAAACCAGAGTAATGGACCAGATCACCCCCAGCAATACTAATACCCCATTACTTGGCAATCTCTCCCTACTTACCATAATACACTGTTGAAAGCAATCAGTGTGCATGCAAATTTCTTCTTTACTTTTACAATTATCACAGAAATTTTGATTTAATTTAAAACTTCTGTTTAAACATGTGCTTTATAAAACTTTCATTTCCTTGCCTTGGAATCAAAGGAAAGGAAAGTCCACCCACTTTTTTAAGTGTAACATCTTATGTAATTTGCAGAGAAATTTGTCTGTACCTGCATGACATACCACAGACACAGAGAAATTTGTAGTCAGGTACTGCTGCAAATCTTACATGGGTACTTAGTCCTGCTGATTGCAGGAGCTCAGCAATTTCTGTATAGCAGACAGAGAGGTGTGAAACTGGTTTCTGCTGTCTTTATTGCACACATGAATTCAAAAGAGAAATGTTTAATGACTCTGTTAGCAGCTTGGGACAGCCTAAAAGACACAAGTGTCTCTTTTCAGGAGCAGCCCGTGAGCATTGTCTGGTGAAATGACTTATGACTTAACACTAGCAAGCAAAGGTTGAGGGAATCAAAAGTTGCACTACAGGAAGAAGGTCATTAATAGCTTGTAAGGACCAAACTACTGTAACCTAACATAGTGCATGTCATAGCAGTGTGATTGCAAAACAAGTTACATTAAAAATGCATTCATTTTTAATACTTTATCTTTAAACTCATGGACTTTATGATGTGCAGTTTATTCTCAGATAAATAAGCATACTGTCAACAGTCAGCAAAGCTAGAAACCAAAGATCATGCCCAAAGAACATTGCTCATATGATGAACCCTTGTTTACTACAACTGAGTCCTTCCTTTACACCATTACTACTCTGGGATACAGGATATGCACAAATACAAATGCACGCACCCAGGTGTGACCCATTAATTACAGCACTTTGTAAGACTTTGTCTATTCAGAGGTTTGCTTGCAATAAAATGTAGGAACAAATACATTAATAATGACCTGAATGTATTTCAGCTCACTGCTGTGAGAGCCATACAATGCATCCCTTTGCACACCCCATGCCCTTCCATCCACAAGAATCAGAGATAAAGACCAAACAATCAGGAACAGATTTTTCTCATATACAGTTAGAAAATTTCATCAGCAAGCATTTTCTGATGGACACAAAGTCTGAAATTCACATGTTGGACATTATTTAGGATATGCACAAATACAAATGCACACACCCAGGTGTGACCCATTAATTACAGCACTTTGTAAGACTTTGTTATTCAGAGGTAAAATCACTGGAGATATTGTCCCTTCCCAGGGGTAACCCAAGAGTACTGTCTGAGTGACTTGCTCACACTGTAGAGAAATGGCGGTGGGAGGATTCAAATACTATACCATTGACTACAGAAGCAATTCATTAGTAGCTTAAAGCCTTAACAGCCAGCCAGCTCTAATTCACCTAAAAGGTTAACAGACGTGCAACATGCATTGCATGGACATGCATTTTCTGAACAATGAGATCTATAAAAATCTAATAACTGATTTACTGAAAAAAAGAAGTTTAGGAAGGTTTGATGTGGGGGATTAGGGCTCCAAGCTCTTAATGAACTGCCTCAAGTGTACAAGATTTGATTCTTTTTACCTCATTTATGTGACACTGAGCAAGTCACTTAATGAGAACCACACACACACACACACACACACACACACACACACACACACACACACATACTCAGTAAAATATAGAAACCAGCACTTTCCTAGAGACACTTGCTTCCTTCTCCCAGTTTACTGATAAAAATGTAGTAATGGACACCTCCACCTCACTTAATGATTAATCTCCCAACCAGGAGATATTGAAAATGCATAAAGTGTCAGCCACACTTGCATAGTGTGCTCATGTACAAATGGAAGAGCTCAGCTGAAAGCATCAACATTAGTTTTAGAATTTACAGCATCAAGAATTTTGTAGTATTCCCAGGGACTGGGCCACTCAGGGAAACAGAGACTTTCCCGGGGGCATGTGTCCTCCTCTGGCACCACCTATGACATATGTGGCAGCACCTGACATGCCACAATCAAGAGATTCCTTCTATTCACATTATTCTACTGGAAAAATATTGAAAAAGGTATGTTATTTAACCAGCAACAAAGAAGGCAAGCACTCCGGTTGAATGTGAGCCCTTAAAATGTCCACAAAAATAGTGAGCATTCTGTCTGCAAAACTAAGCAAAGGCCTGTATTCTTAAAATCCCTTTCAGAGTTAACATTCCCTTTGAATGCAAGGCAAACAGAAGAGAAATACTGTAAGAAGAAAAAAGTCGTAATGATGATATCTAAAACCAAATCCGTATTGTACTTTAGTGGCCGTAACATTAATCTGGAGCTGAACAAGAACTAATGCTGTCACTCAATGTCAGATGATGGGATGAAATAATTAACTAATATTCTAGTGTATTAAAATAACATTATTAGAGGCTACACTGTTGGCTGCTTTAAAGAGAAGAAACATTAGATATCCAGGCAGAGATATTAGACTGTTGTTTAGATCATCACACATGTGAGTATGTTTCGTAACAGAAATGAATAAATGCACATTTTTAAAGAATATTTCCATGACAGTAATGGGTCAAATAATAATGTTTTTTTTATGTGTTTAAAGAAACATGATTTGTTTTGTAATTTGTTATTTTCAAAATATATGCTAGTGAAATATATCATAGTACAAACATAAGGAAAATGTATTTTGTTAACAGGAAGCTGCAATGCTGGCCTTAATTTAAGCGAGGAGGATTTAGTCACAAACATCAGTGATAAACCTCAACAACCTGAACAGTACAGCTCTGATCTCAACCTTAGTAAACAAAGCAGAAGTCAATCCAGCCCAGCACTTTGTAGCATCAAGTCAAAGAGCTGTAATCGCAGCAGGTTAGTAAGATATGTGTGATTATGTTTATTACTTCTTACTTGTGTCCAAAGCAAAAGTGAAGATTGCTGCTCACATTCCCTGCATTCTTATAAAACATTATCTGGATTTACATCCTCCACCTTTGCCTTATCCTTATGAAAATCTTTAATCTCTCACTGCACTTTTTCCCTCCTCCAGTACTTCCATCACCACTGCCTATTATTTCATCATACATTCATTGCTTAACATGACATCGGCCATTCTAGCTTAGGAATAACAAATTCCCCTACCACAGGTAGTGAAATTTCTCTAATATCCTGGATAACCTTCCACTAGTCCCTATAAATACACTAGTTTTCACCTGAAAATACTCCATATGCCTAGTGTGACTCACTCATTTAACAAAGTATGAATGAATGAATGAATAAACAAGTAAATAATTATATTTGGTTTTGTCTCTGTCTTCTTTCCAGTATGCAAGCTGCTGCCAATGGGCTGGATTCATATCCTTCCAGATTTGTACAATCTTATCTGGAAGAGTTGGGCAAAGTATTTTACTAGACCGTGTGTATCTCATTTAAGTAGGGAGTTTTTGTAGCAGTTTTGAAGAAGGCATTGATTACCTCAGTCCTTAGAAAGGTTGGGTTAAATTTTAATGATCTGGACAGTTATAGACATATCTGTAACCTGCTATTTGCTTGGAAGATTCTTGTGAAGACTGTTTGCTTGTAACTTGAGACAGACACAACAATAATCCAATCCTTCTTCTTGCCTAGACATCATCTTTTTTGGCTGTTCCCATTAGGGGTCACCACAGCAGATCATCTGTTTCTATTTCTTCCTGTAATCTGCATCTTGCTCTGTCACACCAACCACCTGCATGTCATCTCTCACCACATCCATAAACCTTATCTTAGGCCTTCCTCTTTCCCAATATACTCAGCATCCCTCCTCAGCACATGTCCAAAACAACATAATCTTGCCTCTCTGGCTTTGTCTCCAAACCTTCCTACCTGGGCTGACCCTCTAATATACTTATTCCTAATCCTGTCCACCCTCGTCACACCCAGTGCAAATCTTAACATCTTTAACTCTGCCATATCCAGCTCTAACTCCTGCCTTTTTGTCATTGCCACTGTCTCCAACCTATATAACATAGCTGGTCTCACTACCCTCTTGTAGACCTTCCCTTTCACTCTTACTGGTACTTGTCTGTCACAAATCACTGCTGACACTCTTCCCCATCCACTCCATCCTGCCTGTACTCTCTTCTTCACCTCTCTTCCACACTCACCATTACTCTGAACTATTGATCCCAAGTATTTAAACTCATCCACCTTCGCTACCTCTATTCCTTGCATCCTCATCATTCCTCTATCCTCCCTCTCATTCACACACATATATTCTGTCTTAGTCCTGCTGTCCTTCATTCCTCTTCTCTCTAGAGCATATCTTCATGTCTCTAGGGTCTCCTCCACCTGTTCCCTACTCTCACTACAGATCACAATGTCATCTGCAAACATCATAGTCCACGGGTACTCCTGTCTGATCTCATCTGTCAACCTGTCCATCACCACTGCAAATAAGAAAGGACTCAGAGCTGATCCTTGATGTAATCCCACCTCCAACTTAAACGCATCCATCACTCCCACCACAGACCTCACCGCTGTCACACTACCCTTGTACATACAGAGCACAGAAATAACCCTCACCGTGGTCTTTGATTGTCTCTTACGGCAATGCATCAGTGCCAGTGTTCATTTATAACCCTGTTGGATGTCTCATCAACATTTGAAATTGGTGACCAGAACCAGAGCCTAGTGCCATTCTCTACTCTGGTGCCCCAATTCAGGTCCATTCTTCCTGTTCTGTGCCCCAAAACTATAAGTTTAGGAGCAAAAAAGAAAAAAAGTCCTAAAACTATAGCAAATCAAGGCATGCTACAACATATACCATACACAAAGCACTGATTCACTTCAGTCCTAACCTCAAAACCAGAAAAGAAGTATAGGTATTCATTTCTATACCAGCATTCACATTGCCCTAGCTTCACCTCTGCTTGTGACAACGAAATTCAGTTGCATTGACTTTGGTGTTCTGTAAAATTGTACGAGTAGACTGGGGTTTGTTTACCTTCTTCCTGTCATGATTTAATGTCAGGAGTCCATACCATCTCTTTTTATCCTCCTGCCTGTGACTGTTCTGCCCCACATAGCTCAGTTTTGGGTACTTTATTGTTTTCAATAAATATGCTCCCTTTTGGATGCAGTATTTGAGGGAAAGGAGGGAATGGTATACAATTTCATTATTGTTCTAATGACTTACATCTTTACCTCTCCTTTCTGCAGGAGCTATGTTAGCCATTAACAAGTTATCTGAGGGTTTGGAGTGCATCCTGAAGTGGGTGGTAAAAAGTTGTTTGAAGCCCAGGACAACTAAAACAGTTGCCATGGTAATTCATGCCTCTTTATGGGAATCAACTGCATCAGTCTTGACCCCAGTATAAGCTATAGTACAGACAAACAGTAGTTCATGTCAAAGTTCCATAATTTGATGGCAATGTTTGCTGGTTGACTGACTCTGAAGGCCCAGATTTCAGACATTGTTAAAGCTTCCTGTTTCCATATTAGGAACATTTTCCTCATTAAGCATCTTATTCCATCTACAGATTTCCCTGTTGTGGTGAATACTTTGATATCCTCTCATTTGGACTATTGTACTGCCTTTTATCTAAGGCTTTGGATTTACAACTAAAGTAACTGCAACTAGTGCAGAACTTTGCAGTCCAACTGTTTTTATTAGGACACCACATTTTTGTAATATTGTGTCAGCTTTGCATAGTCTGCACAGGTTGCCATTTAAGAATATTATTTTTAAAGTTCTGATCCTGGTCCACTTAGTTCTATATGACTTAGGTCTCCCTTATTTTTGGGAAGCTGTTGACCACAGCTAGATCCAGCACAAGTCATCTATATAGCTACCTTGGCTCTGGTGCCAGCTGGGGGGCCCATAATTGTTAAAAAAAATTCCATATCTCCTTGATTACATTAGCCCATTCAATGATTGTTCCTTTTTGAACAAAAGCAAAGCTCCAGGAAGTCTTTTTTCATTGGCTCAAAAGTAAGTCAATGAGAGAAGACTTTAGGAACTGAACTGAGTGAAGCACACTATTTTTGAACAACCAGGGGGATCGCCTAGCCAAATGTTTGCTTTTAACAATGGAAAGCCAATGTGAGTAAGGCAATGCTTGTCTAAAATGCTTGTTTTGTTTTGTTTTTTTTGTGTATTTTTTTTGAACACTGGATAATGGACAGCAATATGAGTTTTCCTGGAGCTTGGTTTTTACTTCTTTTGAATAATGGTCAGCTAGTGCTGAACACAATTTTTCTAGGAGCTTTTCCAGCTAGCCAGAAATTATGGGAGCCTGGGTAAACAGGGGGACATGGAGCACAGTGCAGACTATTTTCCAGCTGAAGTCCCTGAAGCTTAAAACAGGTGTGTGTGAGTTCTGATGAAGTCCTGAGTTGCAAGCACTAAATTAAAATGAAATAAAATTTCTGTTTGTTTATATCTGCTATTTAATGTTGTTTGGCCTACTCTCGCTAGTTCACTGTTATTTTGCTCTTATTTGTTGGTATTTAGGGCATAGGAGATCCTTGCCTTTTATGTATGTGTATTTTCCAAGAATACATCAGTGCTGTGCAGTTTTGTTGTGCAGAAAATGCATACTGTTGCAAAACCTGTTGTTCTTTTAACATTTTCAGTGAATTAGAGTAGTTCATCTCTTATCCGTCTCTGATTTTGTCTTATATTTTTGTTCGTTCCTCCCTTAAGTTCTTTTTTTCTGGCAAACCACTGAGAATTAGAGGCAGTCAGTAATGCAAGTCATTAGAGATTCACAGTTTTTGTTGTTCAGAATATGCATTTCCATGCAATACCTACTGTTATAGGTTGTTAGCTGGTTAGTAGGCATACAGTCCAGGACAGCATTAATGAACCTAGCCCAGATTTCCAATTATCTGAAAGCACTGTCTGGTTAATTGCCTTGCTCACGATCACACAATAGGCAAAAAAGGCTGAGGGAATTGAGCTGAACACCACGGAAAGTAGCCGGTCAATAGCTTATAGCCTTAGCCTTAGTGTGTGTGTGCAGTGCTCCCAGGTTACCCATGAAAAGGAACAATTTGTAGATAAAATAAATATTTACAATGTCTCCCTTTCTGAGCCTTTGTTCCCATAGTATTTTGGCTTTATCCAGAATTCTTAAAGAAAGAAGCTGAGATGTATTTTGGTTTGTTCCTTGTGAAATTTGTGGCTTTCTGACAAACTGTTGAGGATTGCAGTCACTAAATAATGACAAGCATATGTATTTTACACCTTGTATCCTTCAGAAAATGCTTGTTCAAATTCCAGTCAGACCCACACACATGCAGAGAAACATTCTGCTCAGGGATTACTAGAATAACAGAAATACTAGCTGTCATTTTGGACTTGAACCCAAGGCCTTCAATCATGCTGGAAAGGAGGTCCTATTTGAAAGGGGAAAACTAAAAACCATCTGTCCAGAGACTTTTGCTGGTCCAGAGTCAGTGAAGCCAGCATGGTATGTGAGAGGTCTTGGGTTTGATTTTCAAGTGCAAGCTAATATGTTTCCTACACTTCTGTGATTTCAGAAAATGCGTGTTAATGCAAAACTTGTTTTAGTAAATAAGAGAAATATTTAAAGTCTGTTTCTGATTCTTGAGCTAAGAACCTGGGGGAGAGGGTGCAGAAGTGTGTTGCAATATATTACACTGTATGGCTGTGACAGCACTGAACTGAGATACATTTCTGGGCCATTATTTATTAAATGTTTATTCACTTGATCTCAAGCAGATATCTGAGGTGTATGTACAGTCCAAGTAGCTGTAACTAGTGTGTGTGTGAGTGTATATCTGCGTGCGTCTGCGTGTGTGTGTGTGTGTGTGTGTGTGTGTGTGTGTGTGTGTGTGTGTGTGTGTGTGTGTGTGTGTGTGTGTGTGTGTGTGTGTGTGTAGGCGTGCATGCACGTGTGTGTGTGTGTGTGTGTGTGTGTGTGTGTGTGTGTGTGTGTGTGTGTGTGCATGTGTGTGTGCGTGTGTGTGTGTGTAGACATGCATATAAGGTACAGTTCTCAACTATGAAAAAATAAAACGAACTGACCACGGCTGTATCAAATATAGTAGAACAGTTTAATGTTTAAAAGTAAGCGCTATAACCCATCTCTTCCTCAGACTCTAATAAACACATACACAATCTCTGAATTTAAATAATACTCCATTCAATCAAAATTTCATGCATTGATGACATCATTATTTAAGCAAAATAAATTAATAAAATACAAGAAAAAAAATCATTCCATAATAGCAATTCCTTCGTAGAAACCTGTTACAAAAAAATATATAAATATATATATATATATATATATATATATATATATATATATATATATATATATATAAAATATATATATATAAAAAATTACATCAGATTCAGTCATATATTCAGTTTTTCAATGGCCTTGCTTTTAAGAAGGGCTTCAGTGACACTGCACTGTTTAGTCCTGGAGGTTTATCTGCCTTCAACAATAAAATCCATTTTTGTTCTACTTCTACAATATTATGCAATCAAACATCTGATGTGTACTTAGTAATACAAGGGGCTGCAATTGATGATCACATCTCTTTATATAATTTACAAATACTTGGCTCCTGCATCCTAGAGTAGTTATAGTGCAAAGGAATGAACTGATTGTAGTAGCATCACCGTGTAAGCCATGTTCTTTATGTATGATCCTTGGTTTTATTTTGTTGGCATGATGTTTATAACTTGGTTGTGTGTATTTCTGAACATCTTAGTCTAGCTGTGAATACATTTTTAATTTAGTTTGATTGTTGCAGGCAAGTGGATGTGAAATGCACTGTGTATGGGCTATGGCAGCTTCTCTGATACTTAGTGCAGATAAGTAAGGCTATGAGCAGTTAATCAGTTGCTTCCTGTGCGGGGTTTGATTCCCTCAGCTTTTTACATGCTCCCTAGTAACATTTGGGGGGGGTTAGTTCGAGAGTATTTTGGGGGGGGTTGGGATGAGTATGAGGTTAAAGTTGGAACTGAATTTGTCCACTCACAGGTTTACTATATCATCAAGCTTAGTGAATGTGGCACCATTAACCACCAGTTCAGCACATTGCTTTGTGCTGCCCTTGAGGTTTCTGACATACAGAAAGCCTTATGGCTATCTTTCACCTTAACCTCAAAGCTGGCATAGCTTGACCTAATTATCCCTCTTAGTTGTCTATTTACTTTGGCATCACAGTATTTATCTTAATGGGAATTACCCTTCCTGATTTTTGCCATCATTTTCCTTTTGTTGTGTACCCTGTTTAATTTGGGATGCTATCAGGGCCTTGTCTGTGAGCTACTGGTCTAAGTGTGGAAGGTACTGAAACCTTGCACTGTTGGGGTAGTCTCTGCTGCTTTAAACCATGTCTCGGTAACTGCACAGATGTTTTATATTCTTGACTGTGAGGAGGGCTTGGAGAGAGTGTAGTATTTTATTTAGGCTCCTGGAATTGAACAATAACACCCTGAGATTTAGTTGAGTTGATTTTGGTATATCAGTAGATTTGTCAATTTGGCACTGCCTAAGAAAGGCACTATTGGGATGGATAAAGTTTTAGCCAGTATTCAAAAGCCTATAGGGAGAAGGTGCAGACCATCCTTGGAAAAGCAATGTTGTCTGCTTTTTCATATTGAGAGTTGTATCTTCTGTTTGTGAGTACTCTATCTGTGCTTTTCTGTGCATTTTTTATTTTTTGAGGTTTCTGTGGTCTAGTCAGGTATCATACAACTGATTTGTTTGCACTTTAAAGCATTCTCTAGAGTCTCCTTCCTCCTTTATCTGTTTAATAATTTCATTTGGTGGCTACAGCTAATAGCTGTAGTCCCCCCCACCATTGTTGTCTTGTGCTTATACTTGGTGGCTTTGCAGTTGCCAGCCCATACTGTATATTTGATCTGGGACACTCCCCCCAGTCTAGTATCATTAGTTCATTCTACCTAATAGAAAGCAACATTTGTGAAGGCCAACCCACTTAGATTCTTAACCATGAATTACTTTCTGTTCCAGCTTTCTCTTTTTTCACTTTACTAAAAAAAAAAAAAAAAAAAAGCTTGTCCCCCTCTTTCCTGTAACGAGTCTAGTCCTGATACAGATTTTCTGTATCCAGGACTGTTTGTAAGCTCCTGCACCCCCCCCCCAAGCCTTTCTGTGTTGGAGGGAAGCCTTCTAGCTTATCAGTGGGAGTGGTAAGCTCTAGGTAACCTGTCTACCACATAAGGAGTAGTTTCTTGCCTAGAAATTGTATTTATTGGCCGTTTGGGCAGTTTTTCCATCTCTCTCAACTTTCTGATTTAAAAGCCCACATTTGCACTTGTTTCCCCCCTTTCCTGTAACTAGTCTAGTCCAGATACAGATTTGCTGTTTCCAGGACTGCCTGTAAGATTCTGAGCCCTCCAAGCATTTCTGTGTTGGAGGGAAGCCTTCTAGCTTATCAGTGGGAGTGGTAGGCACCGAGTGGCCAATCTACCACAAGAGGAGTGGTTTCTGGCCCAGATGTGTGGTTTATTGGCCTTTTGGGCAGTTTTTTCCATTTCTTTCAACTTTCTGGCTTAAAAGCCTGTGTTTGCACTTGTTTCCCCCTTTCCTGTAACTAGTCTCATCCAGATACAGATTTGCTGTGTCCAAGACTGTAAGCTTCTGAGCCCCCAAGCCTTTCTGTGTTGGAGGGAAGCCTTCTAGCTTATCAGTGGGCATGGTAAGTACTAGGTAGCCTATCTACCACAAGAGGAGTGGTTCCTGGGCCCAGAAATTGTAGTTTATTGGCTGTTTGGACATTTTTTCCATCTCTCTGAACTTTCTGATTTAAAAGCCCAAGTTTGCACTTGTTTCCCTCTTTCCTGCAACTATTCTAGTCCAGATACAGATTTTCAGTATCCAGGACTGTTTGTAATCTCCTGAGCTCCCCAAGCCTTTCTGTGTTGGAGGGAAGCCTTCTAGCTTATCAGTGGGAGTGGTAAGCACTAGGTAACCTATCTACCACATAAGGAGTGGTTTCTGGGTCCAGAAATTGTAGTTACTGGCCGATTGGGCATTTTGTCCATCTCTCTCAACTTCCTGATTTAAAAGCCTGCATTTGCACTTGTATCCCCCCTTTCCTGTAACTAGTCTAGTCCAGATATCGATTTACTGTATCCAGGACTGTTTGTAAGCTCCTGAGCCCCCCCCCAAGCCTTTCTGTGTTGGAGGGAAGCCTTCTAGCTTATTAATGGGAGTGGTAAGCACTAGGTAGCCTATCTACCACACAAGGAGTGGTTTCTGACCCAGAAATTGTATTTATTGGCCATTTGGGCAGTTTTTCCATCTCTCTCAACTTTAACTTTCTGATTTAAAAGCCTGCATTTGCACTTGTTTCCCCCTTTCCTGTAACTAGTCTAGTCTAGATACAGATTTGCTGTATCCAGGACTGCTTGTAAGCTTCTGAGCCCCCAAGCCTTTCTGTGTTGGAGGGAAGCCCTCTAGCTTATTAGTGGGAGTAGTAAGCAATGGGTAGCCTATCTACCATAAGAGGAGTGGTTTCTGGCCCAGATTTGTGGTTTATTGGCCTTTTGGGCAGTTTCTTCCATCTCTTTCAACTTTCTGGCTTAAAAGCCTGTGTTTGCGCTTGTTTCCCCCCTTTCCTGTAACTAGTCTAGTCCAGATACAGATTTGCTGTGTCCAAGACTGTAAGCTTCTGAGCCCCCAAGCTTTTCTGTGTTGGAGGGAAGCCTTCTAGCTTTTCAGTGGGAGTGGTAAGCACTAGGTAGTCTATCTACCACAAGAGGAGTGGTTCCTGGGCCTAGAAAGTGTAGTTTATTGGCCGTTTGGACAGTTTTTCCATCTCTCTCAACTTTCCGGTTTAAAAGCCCACTTTTGCTCTTGTTTCCCACCTTTCCTGCAACTAGTCTAGTCCAGACTTGCTTTATCCAGGATTGTTTGAAAGCTTCTGAGCAGTGCCAGAGTCTGCTCTTCAATTTTTCACTTAGATCTGCTAGTTCTCTTCTCTCCTGCACTTATACTAGCTTATTAGCCTAGCACTTTACTAGACTTCTTGTAGCAATTATTGTAGCAGACAAGTGCTACCAGCAATAAATGTTCTACAAGGAAATAGATCTAGTACTTAATGTTAAGTTGTCATTCTCGCCTTCATTCCTGCTGGATGGGTTCGGAGCCGACCCTCGGCTCCGACTCGGCCTATACTATAGCTCGAGAGCTATTTTTACCGGCTCGAGACAGCCCTATATCCCACAATACCATGCGCTAACTCCCCAGATCTCGTTTGCTGCTTCGCTGCGAGGTTGCCTTTTTTTACCGGCTCAGGTCAGTGAAAGAAATTTAACAAGTCTTCTATTTTTTTGAGGTAGTTTCTTAGATTAGTTACCTACAATAGTTCCCTTTCGATATTGTTTTTACTTATTAGTGATTTTTCATTAAGCCCTACCCACCCCTTTAGTTAATTTTTATAATTGGGCCTACGGGCTTTAGTCTTTTGTTTACTCCCTCCCTTCGAGTGTGTGTGTTGTTGTTCTAATCAGCCCCCTTAACTCCCCCTTGTGTGTAAGTCGAGTGAGTGTGTGTGCTGACTGTGTTTCTGTATCTAGGACAATGTCCAAAGATGCTAAGGTCTCGGGATTCAAGAAGTGTGACTCGTGCTGTCAGAAAATGCCTCTGACAGACGGTCACACTTCTTGCGTCTACTGCTTGGGGTCTTTGCACCTTCAGGACTCTTGCTCCGTCTGTCACGGATTTAGTTCAAGAGTCCTGCAGGAGCATCGTAATAAGCTTATTTTGAGGGGCTTATTGAAGCCCGATGACTCCCCGTCCAAGTCGGGCTCGGGGAAGTCGTCTAAGCCCGCCAAACCCTCGGCTCCAGTTTCTGAGTCGAGGGCTGGTGAAACTGAGATTGCTCCGACATCGGCTCCAGTCGGAGCCAATGCCAGCAAGATTGTACCCGCTCTGAAACCTGTATCGGAGCCGACTTCAGCATGCAAGCGCTCTAGATCTCCCTCATTAGAGTCCGTCCGATCGGCTCCAAGATCACCCCTCCTATCGGAGCGGAGTCATAGGACTCATTCCTCCAGGTCGTCTAGGCTTTCCAACCACGATATTGAGAGGGTGGTCAGTAGACTCATAAAATCTCAGGCACTGGCCCAAATGCTCCAAAGCCCGTCTCACCAGACTGTGGCTCCCTCTGTACCACCTTCTATTCCTCCTCTGACTCTCCAGTCGAGTTCGGAGCCAGAGTTCGTCAGAACCATAACCTTGCCCACGTCGGAACCGATACTTCCACCTTCGGCTCTGGCGTCGTTGGCTCTGACCTCTTCATTGGCACCGTCCGTGGAGAGGTCCGGGTGCCGAGACTCCATTGTCGGCTCTGAGGGGGCGAGTGGCATCAGACCCTTGTCCGACCCTGCTTTCCCTCTCGGAGCATCTGCTCTGGTTAGTTCGGCCCCGACATCATTCTCGGAGCCTTCTCTGTCGGTGCTGGGGGCGGTTCAGGTGTCTTCGGAGCCAGGACTGTCTTCGGTGCCTCATAGGGGGGCTTTCGA
This sequence comes from Protopterus annectens, assembly GCF_019279795.1. NCBI lineage: Eukaryota > Metazoa > Chordata > Ceratodontiformes > Protopteridae > Protopterus > Protopterus annectens. Next base: position 452,003,147 of record NC_056735.1, read on the forward strand.
GGTGATGAGGAGCGTGCTGGATCCAGTGTCCGCTCCAAGGTTGGGTTCTTCAGCTCCTCCCTCTACATTGCCTGTTACGGTCTCTGGCCATCCTCTTGCAACTGATAGCAGGGATCCAAAGCACAGGGTACCCACTTTGGGTGTCTCTTCCTCCTCCGAGGCCACCCCTGAAGCTTCAGGGGAACCCCCTAGAAAAAAAAGTGCAAGAGGAAGCACGTAGACTACCCCAAGTCTCTCACTTTGGACACCGACTTGGATGAGTCGGAGGGTTCCTCGAGATCCCCCTCTGAGGATGTCTCCTTTTCAGGCATCCTAGAGATCCTGAAACAGAGGGGGAATTGGTCCACCCTTAAACCCTCCGAGGACGAGTCGGTTTACCTTGATGCTTTTGGGTCCCGCCCTTCCACCTCCTGGATGTCTCCTCCTTTCGACCCACTGATGGAAGTAGTGGCCAGAAAGGCATGGGCAGCTCCTGACTCAATGGAACCTACCCCTAGGAGGCCCTCTAAATTTATTTCTGCTCCGGAGGACAAACCATTTCTGACCAAAGGTGTGTTGGTAGATGCTATGGTGGTAGCAGCTGCCACTGAGAAGGAATTAGCTGATCCTTCTGTACCTGTTCATCCTCCTAACAAAGAGTCCAGGACCATGGACAGGTACGGTAAGTGGACTTTTGCTTCAGCGACCTTTGCCATGCGGTCGCTGAACTATTTATGTCATTTCACCCGCCTTCAGAGAGATTTGCTCAAAGAACTGGGTGAAACCATACAGGATCCTTCTGCTGCGCGGTATCAGGACAAGATTAACTCCCAGCTGGCTACCCTGAATTCCATTGCCAACTCCTCCATGCGGCTTATCTCCCATGCAGCCGATGGAGCGAGTAGGGCTGCAGGCACAGGTGTTGCATTGAGATGTCACGCCTGGATGCGACTCTGTAATTTTGCTGATCCCTTCAAGGTGTCCTTCACCAACACCCCCTTTGATGGTTCAGAGTTGTTTGGATCTCAGGTGAAGAATACCCTCACCAGGTGCGAGCAAGATGGTAAGACTCTCTCTGCCATGGGAGTCCACTTTTCCACACCATCTAGACCTTACCCTAAAGGTCAGAAGGGTGGAAAGATGTGGTTCTGCAAACCACAGGGAGTCGCGCCTGCCACATGTGGTGAACTTCCCCCCAGAGGCAGAGGGGGGAATAACAATAGACACCGCCCCAGGGGCAGTGAGGGTCCACAGAACCAGGGTTCCAGGGAATCTTTCCCTGACCAACCCTTTCAGCATCCCTGAGACGCTGCCCGACTGTCCACCTTCGGAGGCAGTTGGGGGAAGATTATCTCTGTACCCGGAAGCCTGGCAATCCCTCTCTCAAGACAATTGGGTACAGTTGATTATATCTGAGGGTTACAAAATCCCCTTCATTACGCCTCCGATCCAATCGCCAAGACCCCTCCCAAACGTACCACCCGGACAAAGGGGTCAGGCACAGATAGAAATAAAAAAGCTGTTAGAAAAAAGAGTCATCCAGGCAGTCCCAGCAGACCAGCTAGGATCCGGAATTTACTCCAGGTTATTTTTGGTACCAAAAAAGACAGGAGACTGGAGACCCATTTTGTACCTCAGCAGACTGAACAAGTCTGTGCAGAAGACAAAATTTCAGATGGTAACACTGCAGTCCATTCTACCCTTTTTGGGCAGAGACAACTGGATATGCTCGTTAGACCTTCAGGATGTGTACTATCATATAAAGATACACATGCGCTCCAGGAGGTTTCTCCACTTCCGGCTGGGATCCAGTCATTACCAATTCAGAGCTCTGACCTTTGGTCCCACCACAGCCCCCCGGGTGTTCACCAAATGCTTGGCAGTGGTCACGGCTCACCCGAGACAAAAAGTATTCCAGGTGTCTCCATATTTAGATGACTGGCTCATTACTGCTACCACCAAGCAGCATCTTATAATAGCCAGGGATTACACCATTCACATTTGCAACAAACTAGGTATTTCCATAAATTTTGCAAAATCCTCTTTGTCGCCTTGTCAATCTATAAACTTTATAGGCGCCGTACTAAACACCAGAGAAATGTCTGCAACATTACCACCTCAGAGAGTGACAGACATAAGGTGGAATGTTCAGTTACTGTTTCAGTCCAACAGAATTCAAGTCAAGTTAATACTGAAAACGTTAGGCCTCATGGCAGCGGCGATCCTTCTCCTCCCCTTAGCTCACTTCCACATGAGAATTCTCCAGTGGATGCTTTTTTCTCAGTGGTCCTTTCAACAGCTCCCAATGACTCACAACATCTTGATAACCCCATCTTGCAAGAGACACCTCTCCTGGTGGATGGTCTCCCCTCAACTTCTTCAGGACAGACCCTTTGTTCTCCCCCCTCCAGTTGCCACGGTGACAACGGATGCCTCCCTGATCGGGTGGGGGGGGCACTATCAGGGCAGGACTGTCCAGGGCACATGGCAACATTTAGAATGCCACCTGCACATAAATGTCCTGGAGATGAGAGCAGTGTTTTTATCGTTGCAAGCCCTTCAGGACTCTTTTTCCACCGGGACTATAGCAGTTCAAACAGACAATATGTCTGTAGTGTGGTACATAAACAAGCAGGGCAGAACAAAGTCCTACCCCCTATGTCAAGAAGCACTCAGACTTTGGCAATGGGCGATCTCCTCTCAATGGTTTCTGATAGCAACGCACATCCCCGGGAGGTCCAACGTCATAGCGGACAGACTGAGCAGAACAATTCTCATGCCTCACGAGTGGTCTCTAAATCTAGCGGTAGCAGAGAGAATTTTTCAGAAGTGGGGCCAGCCTTGCTGCGACCTTTTCACAACCCCTCAAAACAGCAAGTGCCTCGACTTCTTCACACTCTTCCCTCTACCAGGCCATCCCCCCAGAGACGCTCTCGCCCACGATTGGCCTCGGGTCTTCTATGCATTCCCCCTTTCCGTTGATTCCGCAATTAATTCAGAAAGCAACCGCATTGAGATCCAAAATGATCCTCATTGCCCCGTATTGGCCTGGACAAGTATGGTTTCTGTTCCTGCACCGTCATCTACTGGAACAGCCCTGGCATCTGGAACCCCTTCCAGACCGTTTGACCCATCTAACGGGCAAGCTGCACCAGTCTCTTCATTCCCTCAACCTCACAGCTTGGTTGCTCCACTTCCAACCATAGCCAGGCTTCCCTTTATTTCTCTTCCTGTCCGTGATATCATTCTTGTTTCCCATAAGTCCAATACTAGGAAGACTTATGCGAGCAAATGGAAGCATTTTTCATTCTGGGCAGAAGCTAGGTCCTTAGATCCTTTTAATGCACCAATTCATAAAGTTCTAGATTTTCTAGCGGAGCTTTTTCATTCAGGATCGTCGTCGGCCACTATCAGAATACAACTGGCGGCCATTGCCAATTTTCATGTGGGGCTATCGGAAACAAATATTATGTCCCACAAACTCTGTAAAGCTTTCCTCAAGGGCATCTTTTTTGCTCAGACCTCCAATTAAGGATCCTCCTCCACAATGGGATCTAAATTTAGTATTAACGTCATTAATTCTCCCTCCTTTTGAACCTGCAGCTTCTTGCTCCTTCAAACTTCTCTCTTGGAACACTCTGTTTTTGGTGGCTATAACATCTGCCAGAAGGGTATCGGAACTCCAAGCATTGTCTGTCCATTCCCCTTGTTTGGTTTTTCATAAAGACAGGGTAACTCTCAGAACGAATCCTTCCTTTCTACCAAAAGTTTCTTCTGAATCAAATCTGAACCACACTATTGACTTGCCTGTTTTCTTCCCAGATTATTCAAACAGGGCTGAACAGAAATTACATTCCTTGGATGTTCATCGTCAGCTGCGATATTATCTAGACAGGACAAAACAATTCAGAAAGTCAGAACAGCTCTTTCTCTCTTATGCTGAAGGAAAGAAAGGAATCCCAGTATCAAAGGTAACTCTTTCCAGATGGTTGACATCCATCATTACCTTTGTCTATGAGTTGAGACACAAACAACTCCCGTCTAGACCTAAGGCTCATTCAACCAGGCACTATCAACATCAACAGCTTTTCAAGCAAGGTTACCATTAGATGCCATATGTGCAGCAGCTACATGGGCTTCTCAGCATACTTTTATTACCCATTATAAGCTTGATATAGCCTCCAGAAATAGGGCTGACTTTGGTTCCACCATACTCAGGAGTCTGTTCCGTTGAGCCACCCAGGACCAAGGTGCTAGGGACGCTGTCCCATCCAGCAAGAATGAAGGTGAGAATGACAACTTAACATTAAGAAGTTATGTACTTACCATAACGTTCCATGTTAGTTGTCTTCTTCTTGCCTTCTTTCTTGCATCCCTCCCTCCTGCCCCCTAGCCTGGACAGAATTGAAGGTCTCTGAGTCCTTCTATTTCGTGTTATATAGTCCTTCACAGTTACCCCGTATCATTAGTGTTACCAGCAGGGAGACCGTATTTGATAATAATAATAATAATAATAACTTTATACTATGTGTTAGCTACCAACGAGATCTGGGGAGTTAGCGCATGGTATTGTGGGATATAGGGCTGCCTCGAGCCAGTAAAAATAGCTCTTGAGCTATAGTATAGGCTGAGTCAGAGCTGAGGGTTGGCTCCGAACCCATCCAGCAAGAAAGAAGGCGAGAAGAAGACAACTAACATGGAACGTTATGGTAAGTACATAACTTCTTATTGTCAATGCCCACCCCTCCAGGCATGTCTAAAGGTCAGTTCCCTGTGCTTTCTCCTATTAACCTGGTGAACCTGGGCATCCTGAAGCAATATAGCAACTGCCTCATGTACACAGACAACCCTCTAATCTTACCTTCCAACACTCAGACTTGCGAGAGATGCACTTATATATCCAAATTGGAAGCCACGCACTCTCCAGCCAAGACTGGAATAGCTTGTCAAGAGGAGAAGGTCAACACTTACACCACACCATATGGAACACATAGGCCTCTGGAACATACACCAGCACAGCGTTTACATAAAAACACAAACCACACACCCACCTTCGCGGAGGGTCTCAATAAAAATCTACTCAAGCAGCAGAGACTTCCAAGGCAGAAACACACTCGACCACCACAACACAACACTAATCATGAAACACATAACTCTCTTAAACAGTGTGCCACTCAACCAAAGCCCCTAAGGCAAAACAGCATGCCCAACACACTAGTCATAGGTGACTTGATAGTGAGGCACACTGATGTCCCACTCACTAGGTTGAATAAGGAGAAAGTAACAGTCAGCTGCCTGTCAGGTGCCAGGATCCGACACATAATGCACGCACTCAGGTCGCTCAACAACAGGTACAAATATGATTCTGTTGTACATGTGGATGTGAATGACCTGAGACGTACCTCCCTGGACTACATGAAAAGAGACATGGAGGAGTTCTCAGATTATGTAGCCCAGGTGGGTATGACCATAGCCCAGAGCAGCATCTTACCATCACCCAGAATGATACCACAATACAAGCAGAAAATGATTGATTTCAACAATTGGCTAAGTTTCTGGTGTCACTCTAAGGGGATCCAGTATCTGTCTGCCTGGGATGACATGATTAACAGACCTCAATGCTTTGCCAGAGATGCCCTACATCTGTCACCCCTGAGCTTCTGGATACTGGCCAAAGCTCTTGCCATCCCTATAGTGCCTTTTTAGGCGGTGTTCCAAAGACCAAGTTACCACCATAATAGCTACAAGCAAATGCAATATGAGGGTCATGTTGCTCAAAGCTAGAAGTCTAAATCTCAAAATGCACTTGCTCGAGGTACTCCTTAAAATGGAGAACATCGACATTTGTGCTGTAACAGAGGCCTGGTTCAAGGCAGCAGAAAGCACCCCTGCACTACCAGACTAACTCATTCCACACCTTTCGGCCCCAGAACTTGGACTGAAGCTCCAAAGGCGGTGGTGTTTCCATATTCATAAAGGATGCACACACCTCCAGACTGGTAGCCCAGCATAATGCATCATAAATGCTTCAGGTGTAGCTAACATTGGGTAAGATAGCAATTCAGGTCGTAGCCTGCTATAGGTCCCCAACCATGTCTCAATACTTGCACTCCACGTTCCTAAGCACCCTGGAGAATATTAGGGTCCAACCTATACACTTGCCCAATGTTTCCTGGGGTTAATTAATTCCAAAGCCCTGGATCAGCTCGTTCTTACCCCCACTAGAAGTAGCAACATCCTTGACCTGGTCATTACTAACATGGGCGACCGTTGCTCTACACCAATAGTCAGCTCCTCCCTGGTTTGATATGACCACAAACTAATCACCTTGGAAATCCACATCCCTCCCACCCCCCATCAAAGGTAACCACCATGAAAAACTTCTCCAAAGCTAACTTTGGGATCCTAAAAACAGAAGTGGCTAACTTCACAGCACCCATGCAAATGGAGAATAGTTGCATGACTGCAGAATCATACACCAATGCACTGTACGAACACGTGCACAAATGCATGGATCTTGCCATACCCAATAGAACCAAGACACTCTCCTCCAAAAAAAAAATGAAGCCAATCTGGTGGTCCCCTGCCATAAACAAACTCTACAACAGAAGGAGGAAACTGATGCGGAATAAGGTGAAGTCATAAGACTGGAAAAACTCCCTTATCTGCCTCAACAAAAAGTTGAGATCCCTCATCAGATCCTCTAAAGCTAGGTATGAAAACAGAATTGCAGCAGATAGTAAAGACAACCACAAGGCCTTCTATAGTTATGTAGAGAATCTCCACGGCAATACCCAGATTTGCTCTGAGCTAATGCACAATGGTACCTCCTATACTGAGCCAACAGATATTGCCAATATACTGGCCAACAGATTCAGTGCTAACTTTACCCCTTCCCCCCTCAAAGGACCAATCACAATACCAGTAGATTGCCAGGCACTCAGTATTACTGCTGCACAGGTTAAAACAGCACTGTCCAAGACCAAGAATACAGCTTCTATGGGACCTGACAATATCCCTGGTTGTGTTCTACATGAACTACAGAATGAACTGGCACCTCACCTGTGTGCCCTGTTCAATCACAACCTCATCTCAGGCTTTGTCCCTGCTGAATGGCGCACTGTTACAGTCATCCCTCTCCACAAAGGGGGAGCGGCTACAGACCCTGAGAACTATCGCTCCATTAGCCTGATGAGTCTGATATGCAAAGCTGTGGAATGCATCATCATGGACCTAATAAACAAGAATATAGGGAATCTCCACACTCTGAATCCCACACAGTTTGGTTTTGTGAAGCGTAGATCATGCCTGCTCAACTTGGTCGACTTCTTTGAGTCAGTCACCAGAGCTGTGGATGAAGGCAAGGTGGTTCATACAGCCTACCTTGATCTGGCCAAGGCTTTTGATACCATTCCCCACTCAGGAATCATACAAAAACTCACTAAGCTTGGCATCAACCCCTATATCACTAGGTGGGTTGCAAACTGGCTCACAGATAGAACCTGCAGTGTGAAAGTAGCTGACTCCAAGTCAGACTGCTGATTAGTCACAAGTGGAGTCCCACAGGGTTCGGTCCTGGGTCCTCTCCTGTTTGGTATCTATTTCTCTGAAGTCCAGGCCAACACGAAGGGACTCTGGATGGCAAAGTTCGTAGATGATTGCAAGTTGGGAGCTATTATTAACCCTCCAAGTGATGTTAACATCCCACAGAATGGCCTCACTGTGACCAATGACTGGTGTCAGAACCATGGCCTTAAGCTCAATGCCAAAAAATGTGTCATCATCCCCTTTGGGAAAAACCTGGTTCCCATGAATTACCGCATTGATGGTAGTCCACTGAACACAGAAGGCGTTATAAGAGATCTGGGAACACAGGTTGACAGCAACCTCTCTTTTGATCACCACATTGCCACTGTGGTCAGAAAGTCCTTCTATGTGGCACATCTCATTACTAAGGGTTTTGCATCCAGGAAGAAAGAGGTCATTGTCTCCCTCTACTCTTCCCTCATTAGGCCAATCATCAAATACAATCCCCCATTTAGCATGTACCTCACTAGACACCTGCAACAACTGGAGAGGCTGCAAAGGTACCTCACAAAGAGGACTCTAGGCCTTAAACACTTGTCCTATATGGACAGACTCAAAAAACTCCAACTATTCTCTGTCTCATATCGCCTACTTAGAGGCAATCTCTGCTTGACTTATAAAGCCATGTCTGACCCAGCTCTGTTAGAAATGCTACATCTAAAGAAATCCCAATCCCTCCACACCTCACGCTCCAGAGACCTCAACCTCATTACCACAATTAACAGAATATGCTGGAGGGACAGGTTCATAACTCAGAGACTGCCCATGCTATGGAACAGACTTTCCATACATGTCAAGCAGAGCACCTCGCTGACTCTCTTCAAGAGAAATCTTGATGAGTGAATGGGAAACAGAAAATTCACCCCGGGGATAACTCCAGTGGCTCTACTCAACAGAGGCACTGGGAACTAAGGTCATGTGGCACAATGCCAGGGTAATCCTATGGCTAGGCTTGTAAAGGCCCCAGGGCCATTGGTCTAGTACACACCTATGAACTATGTCCTCCCAAGCTGAGAAATATTGCATCCCCTTAGAATGACACCAGAAAAACAGTCAGTTGTTAAGATCAACAATTTTTCCTCATATTATGGCATCATCCTTGTTAATGGTGATATGCTACTCAATGCTAGGCTCATACCAGCCTGATGCACATAGTTCAAAAGCTCCATAATGTCTCTCTTCATATAGTCCGGGGCGATACATCTCAGGTTATTTACACCTAAATGAACTATGATGGAATCATACTGGTACCTGCAGTGTAATGACTTCAGTGCATGTGTGATTTGTCAGATTCTGGCTCAAGATAAACTAGTAAAAGTTATCTTCTTCTTGTTCAGCCTGATTAAAGGGGCATCAGTATATCTTGTAATGGAATCACCTATGATGATAGTCCTGGGATGTGTGTTTGCTTGCCTTAGTGGCTTAGTGTTTGGGGCTACACTGAGCATGACAGTATGTGTGATGTTAGTTGTTATTTTTTTGTGAGTGCCTTTGAGCTTGCAAAGGCATCATTTTGACAACGGGTGGTCTAAGTGAGATTTTTGTTTAGGAAGATTGCTTTTAAGTGCCTCAGCATACACTAGTCTATGTGTGTGTTATGTGCTATGTGAGGTGAGTGCCATGTGTATGGTTTTGGCAAGCTCCTGAGCACTTGTATGTGAGAGTTTAGCAAACCATGTCATTGTGTAAGTATATCTCTTACATACTATGTCCACTTCTTTAAGGATTAAGTGATGAAAGTAAACATGAGACAACTGCTGCATTGTCTCAAGATGCCCATATCCACCAAGCTGACTACAGAGAAGTTAAGAAATTGCATATCCATACTGTCCAGCCCCTTGATTTGTGAGCTACAAGGGGTGGTGTATTGGGGATAGAAGGTTGATTTGTTGGTGCAGACTAATAAGAGTGCAGATTATGCCAAACAGTACTAAATTCTGCTAACTTTGTTGTTTACACAATAATAAATTCTCCTAAATTTATAGGTATAGGCACTCGATGCTGCTCTAAGCTTGTTGGCACACAAGGTATTTGCACTATATTGTTGCTTTATAGGATGCAGTTTTTGGACTGTTCCACAGGGAAAATTTGATTTTTATGTGTTTGCTACTGTACAGAGTACTGCTAACCCATTCAAATGCTTAAAATTTATAGCAACAAAGATAAGCAGAAAAGTAGTAAGCCCTCTGGCCAATACTATGACTCGTGTTGTATATTTCCCAACTCAGGTAGACCAGGCAAACACCTTTTGCCACAAGATGAATAAACCCAGCCCTAATGCAAAAACAAAACAGAGGAGACCCACAAGTGCAGTGCTACCACAAACCACTTAAAAAGCTAGTTGAAAATCTCCCTTGCTAAAGGCAATTTCAAGACAGTCTTACAGTAATAACACTGAGAGGAAGAGCATTTTTTTGCAACAAATATCTGTGAAATGCACACATAAAAGCAGGAAACAGTGGTGATCACTCAAAATAAGTATGATTTAACATCAAAGGTACTTAACTTTGTCTGGATGACACTGGGTGCAATTAAAACACTTGTGGAATGCAGACCAGGACTCCAAGCTTTGCTGAGCTGCAAGAAAATGAGCAGGAGACAATATGTAGTAAAGGAGATTTACTCAAGAGCAATACTGGTTTGCTGGGTGGGCAGTATCATGGATGTATGGAAAAAGTGGGTGGGAAGAATACATATATAACTTAAACAACAGTCAATAGCAATGAAAGAGCAGAGGGATGGAGGGAAGGACTATGGAAATCAGATTATCATAAGGGGCAGAGGACAAAGACCAGCAGCAAAAAGGTGGCAGAGTTGGGTAAAAAATAAAATTTCAGGGAACAAGCAGGCTAGTTAGATAGGCATTCAGTTGAATAAAGGCAGTAGTGGAGCTCTTTCAGAAACTTTAGCTTAATGTGTTAGTGAGGGATGGGGCAGACGCAGAATTCAACTTTAAGCAGGTAGAAGAAACGCAGAATATAAAATAACTGAAATACAAACTGAAGCAGGGACAACTGTTTTACTACTGAACTTCTACTACAGTTTAAGATATCAGGTTATGGAGAAATTTGCCAGTAACATTGCTTATGGAAACATACAAAAATAAATGTCTAAGGCACAAATCTGGCAGTAATAGTAGCACACAATTATACCACAACCACAAATTAAACTACAAGACTATAGTCCAGCAGGGTTTAAAATATAAACAGATAGTTTTTACAATTAATTCTGTTAGTGGAAATATAAGTGCAGAATAATGCAGAAACACAGTCTTCCACATGCTAATAAAATACAAGACTAAGGTCCTAGAACAAACAAAAAAAGCAACCAGATGGAACAAAGTAGAAAAGTACAAAGTATAATTGCCATACAGGTCACTATAAACGCAACTTAAATATTTAAGCAGAATTAAAATAATTTAATTCTCTTTCCTTTTTGATGAAAAGCTAGTTACTCACAGTTCCACACCTCTCCAAGTCTTGAATAAATGACACTGGGTGGGGGTAGCTCTGTGCTGGAAATAGGCTAGCTAAAGAGGCATCAAATCAAATAAAGGTAATAGAGGTCTTTCAGGAACTATGGCTTAATGTATCAGTGGGGATGCCACAGAGTGTAAATTTAAGCAGGTAAAAGTGAGGCAGAATACAAAAGCAGTGAATCACAAATTGGGGCAGAGATAATACTCTTACTATTGAACTTCTACTATAGCTTAAGGCACCAGACTAAGCAGAAATTTACCAGTAACACTGTTTATGGAATATATGCAGTAATAAATGACTAAGGCACAAATCTGGCAGTAGTGGTACACAGTTCTGCCTCAAATGGGAATTAAACTACAAGACTAAGGCCATGCAGGGTTTAAAATACAAACATACAAGTATTTCTACTTGTGGAAATACAAGTGCAGAATAATACAGAAACACAATCTTCCTACAACTGCTAATTAACAGAAAAGGCTAAGGTCCTAGAACAAACTAAAAAATGAAAATGGATGAAACAGAGCAGAAAGGTATAAAGTAGCATCACTACACAGGTTACTGTATATGCAACTTAAATATTTAAGTAGATTTGAAATAATTAAAATAATTTAATTCTCATTCCTTTTTAATAAAAAGTTAGTTGTTCACAGTTGTATACCTCTCCAAGTCTTGGATAAACTTGACTTATTAACTGATATAGGAATAACTTTAAAAACTGAAACTGAAACAAGAAGAAATAAAAAATATAATATGGTCATAGAAAAAAATAAATTATATAATCAAAAACTGGAATATGGTGTTTCTTTCTTTCTTTCTTTCTAGATTAGATTGCAACTTTTAAAGATTTTATTACTAAAGATACATTATGTAGTTCAAACTACAGTGCCAGCTCTTAATAAAGACCAAATTAAGATAATGAATAAGATGTATTTAAACTTTCTTTAGTTTCCTCAGTAGTTAAGAATTTCTTATAAGCTTTATAGCACAGTACAGGTTAAAGGAGGATAGATAAGTCTTATAATTCGAAATGAAAAAAAAAACTTTGAAGAGAAGAAAATGAAACTGCCAAAATATATGCTAGAAATAATTGATAATAAAATCTGGTTAATACTATATAATTATTTTCAGGATAATATATAAAATCCCACATGTCTGAGATATGTAAATTGTATGCCAAAGAGTTTTAAAAATCTATTTATATATGGATATTAAAACATTTCTAATATAAGCTGCCCATATTGTGCCACTAGACGTGTAATAAGAGGTACTTAAACATTAAAATAAATAGAAAGAAAATATTTTTTGTTTGATGGTATAACTGTCTCCATAATCTTGTAATATACAAATCTAAATGTGAAGGTTGGATAAGTATATAAGGAAGAGGACATTTTATTCAGAAAAAGCTTTGGACAATAGGTGACACCCATAACTTATGAATTACCCAAATTAACAATGTATATCAGTGAGCCACTATTTAAGAACAAAGCTAATGTTAATTTTAATAGATGTATACAATCAACTGATTGGATACAAAGATGAGCTTATTAATACATTTTGAAAATTACTTTTCAGAGTGAGGAGTATGGACTGTATGAACTGGGTAAAAAATCAATGCTGACATCTGTGGGTAAAAAAAAATCCCAAGCCTCATTTTGGAAATTTTGTTGGGAAAGATATTTATAGAGCCTTCTTTTACTCCGTATAAGATTGCAAAAATAACAAAGGATAATAACACAGTAGCCACTGTATTGAGAAATAAAGCCCTGACAATTTGTGTTTGATTACTGTCTCAGACAGTTGAGGCACTGGCAGGAGTGGATGGGCATGCCTACTCTAGAAAGGAAGGAGGAAGGGTTGCATACATATGCCACACAATACAGTTAGATTTCCCTGACAGAAGTTGTGGAAACAACTGCAAAGTGCATTCTGAGGTCATGCAAGGCAGTTTGTGATGTCAGCCCTTTGTGGAAGTGAGGGTAGTTTGATACAGACTACCTATTGCACACCCAACTCACTGACTATTACTGAGGCATGTGCATGGCAGAACTGGGCAGGTGAGAATAGAAATGGGACCTGGAGTTGGTCAGCTGCAGGTGTAAAAAAATAAAACTAAACAAAAAAAATAAAGGAATAGCAACATGGTGTGGTCTAAATGTAGTTTAGAAGTAATGGTAGACTAAAAACATATATTATTCATGAATGCACTTCATTTGTTAAATTCTAGAGATATTTTAATAACTTGGTCAGGAAATGTGGACAGATAAATGTTTGCTTGAAAAAGAATTGATATTATTTAATGCTTTTATACATATATGCCTCAAGAAAGATCTGTATCCACTTATTTGGCATTTACTTGCTATAGTTAGAAAATCAGTAGCAAGGAAATGGAAGCTAAGTTCATTTCTTTTCTGTGAATTTTAGCCATTGATAAAACTAGTGACTGACATAGAAATGCAAACAATTAAAATATGATCTAAATCTAAAATAATAAGCTATAAATATTGGACTAAAATTCTGGAATTATCTGACAAATTTGGGCAGTGAAGTAATGAGCCAAGCTCCCTACTTATACAAATATGTGCCAATGAATATATCAGAAGAACAGTTGGTCAGATTGAGTACTGTAATAACCTAAGAACACTGTGTAAATAATATGAATAGTTATTAATGTCCATTAATAAATGTGGCAGTTTTAAAAAATAGCTGAATTATATGTCGCTATCAAATGAGGTAATTGACTCACTATTGTATTTCTAAGACTCATAAGTGTGAGCCCTGTAACTGTAAAAAAAAGACTGAAAATACAGGAGAACAGTGAATGTTGAAAATTGTTGTTTTTTAAATTTGATTTTTGGAGGGAAATTAGCACTCTCCAGTGTGAGTGGCAAACCTCCCACATCCCCCAAACTGATATGCACCAATTCTGAAAATACCATACATCGTAGAAAAGAAAACATTTCAAAACCTGGAAGTCTTAGACTGTCTGTACAGTCTAAATTTAAGTCATTCATTCTTACTATTCAGGGACTGACATAGGTATAAGAATGTCAACATTTACTGGGTTAATTTGCAAGGTGAATTAAATTTCATTTATATTGTATGATGGAATTGCATTTCCACCAATAAGCATGTTAAGTGAAATCTAAAAGACACATGAAGAGATTTTGTAGTGAGGCAGAATTATATATCAGATATACTGTAAGATATGTGAAGTCCAGGAGCTTAGAGATGTTACTATCCTTTCTTCAAACATTGATCATGATGAAATATATGTACAAGGGCATTTTATGATGACCATACAGGAAAGATGCATAAATACAATAAAAAGTATTGCACACAGGGAAAGGTTGAGAGCTGTGAGGTGTTCACAATGATCTGAAGTACAGGGATTGTACAGAATGCCAGCAAGGACAGCAATTTGCATAATATATTGATAACCTGAGGAGAGTTAAGAAAATTCCATGGATAACAAATGTAAGAGGCATACCTCTGCTGCCTTGGTAGACTTTTAGGTTGTATAGAAACATGCCAGTCTGCATAAAGTAAGAGATAAATATGGTAAACTGTAAATGGTTGCTGGATGCTCCCACTTGCAAAATAAAATATGATGTATGGTAACATGGTTGCCAACATGAATAGGTACTTTTCCTTGTTGTTAATAATTGAATTTAATCTGACCCCATTTTGACCGACAATGTTTAAAAATTAACACTTTGGCTAAATCTGCTGCACCTGAAATATTAAACTGAGAGCAAGATAATTAATATGATTATAAGGCTAGATTCATGAATAGTGAAGGTAGCCTTAAAAAGGCTCAGAAAGGCAGGTAGCTTAGTACTAACCTAGGGAAGCTGGAGATGATATACTGTTTAAGGCTTTTACTTTACAGACACATGGCAGAGGGTTTGAATCTCACCTTTGGAAAGCATGACTAGGATTAAAAAGCTCCTTGGGGTCATTGGTCTAGTAATTACCTATGAATCTAAAGAAGATTTAAAGAATATTGCTAAAAAATGCTAACAATATCTACTATGAAAATCATTAATTTTATGGTAGTGCAAGGTGTCATTACATATGGCATAGTAACAACCTTAAATAATATCTCTTCTCTTCACAAAATAATATGTGACATGATTTTCCTCAATACAAAAAAACAAATATATTACTACATTTAACAGGTGTTATAATATGATTTACATTGTACATAATATGTTTACAGTGTAAGGCACTGGTGAAAATTGCACTTTTCCTTCTGTCTTTTTCTAATCAGCACTTCTGCCTGTGCACCACAATTCTGTATTGCATACCCTCTAGAGTTTCCTACTGGTGTCTAAATTCCTCCTTCTTTCCTACATTATTTGAGAGGGATTGGGGAGCCCCTCTTGAACAATGTAGGAAAGAATGGGGAATCTAGACACCAGTAGGATACAAGGCATCAAATAGGCAGGCGAATCCCTATTCATCCATGCCTACCCTACACTAGTGAGTAAGCCTCTTCGTAGATTTTTCTACTGAGGTGACACTGGTTACCCAGGCACCTTTTACTCACTCACAAGGTTGTTCATTTCAGTTACCATGAACCATGGCTATTTGAGGAAAATATATTTTAATGGGGGACATTTTTAATCTCCCTTCAGTACTGGGTGATGTGTCTTTGCTTCTCATTAGTCTCCTTGGCCATAACCTCAGTAAAAGCCTATGAACGTATGAACTGACATTCAGAGAAGCAGCACAGCTTTGCAATCATGTTCCCCTTGTGTTGACACAGATTTGTGATGGGTGGTCTGTTTTCCTGCCACATCCCAAAGATATACTAACAGGTGAGGTTGCAATCCTCTAAACCACTTCTTGGTATATACATCATGTATGAGAGTATGTACGTGTATGTGCGCACATGTGTGTGTGTTAGTAAGAAACAGACAGTATGCATATGCACAGCTTGCAACAGACTTATGTTCTATACCGAGGACTTGTTTCTCTGCTAGTTGCTTAATGGGATAGGTACCAGTTCCCACATGGCCCTAAACTGGACAAAGAAAGCACTGGATAATGAATGAATGATATTGTAAAGAAACCTTATACAATAAAACCCGTAACATATTGGTAGCTGTTGATATAAAAGTTAAATATAGGAAACAGGAAGAAACCTTCCTTTTGATAACAGTAGAATGTGTTAGACTAATTGTGCTCAGAAAAACATAGCTAAAAAGCTCATTTGAACTTGAGAGAAACAAAGCATATACTGTATATTCCAAAACTAATGCTATGCAAAAAGTGCTTATAAACATGAAGCTGTGTTTAGTGTTTAAAAATGAATATGTTGAAATCAAAAACTGCTATTTTTTTCTTATTTACTTTATTGAATGGGATAAGCTTACTGAGCATAGTCCATTTTCAATGGAGGCCCAGAAGAAAAACCTTCAATGAATATAAATCATATTTTACATAAAAGCTACAAATTTGCAATTCAAAGTTTGCAGTAAAGAACAATTTGTTTACAATAAGTGGCATAATATATAAATGAACAGCAGATGTAATAAAGCTGGCAATTATGGAGTTGAAAAAAGGCATACTTTCAAATATGGTCAAGTTTCAGTGGGCAATAAGATAGTATCAGCAACTGTTATCAGTGCCAGATGGTGCAACATGTAGCACATTTACCATTGATGATAGAAGATTAGAAGATTGTGAATTGTGCCTTCTTATCAGATGCTTAGATTCATTTCCCAGTACTGCCAATAGAGTGCAGCATATGGGCTTGCTGTACTCCTCAGCGGGCTTTCTTCCAGACATGACATTCAACTGAGGTCTCATCAGAGTAACTCAGGTAAGTATAAAAGATCCCATGTAGTTATCAAAAGGAGGTTTGTATTTGGGTTATTCAAACATAAGCAAGACAAATGCTAAAACAGAAGCAAAATATATTTTTATATATCTGACTGCATAAATTTAGTCGTTACATAAAGTCTAACATTATAATCCCAATGTTTATATTTGTAACCAGACAAATTGATAAATTTCATAGCACACAGCATCATAATCCCAGTATTACACATATAAATCTATAGTAACAATTCTTATTTTTGTAAATTAATACTATTAATCAAGCCATAGCAAACAAAATTCATATTTATATTTGATAAGGGAATTATCTTAAATCTTGGGAATGAAAAAGCATTACTTTTGTCCCAAAAATATTAAACCATAAGGCATCATACAAATACATTAAAATTATTTCAATCTTTCCCCATCTGAATTTTCTTTTCATTATGCATTTATAATACAACCAACCCTTGACTTGTAAGTTCTGAGGACTGAGCCAACATGTACAGCATTTAAAGAATAAAACAATTCTATTAATATCCTTCTACTTTTACCTTTCAAAAACAAAGAGTCTAAAGCTTTCCAGCTTGATTCAAAATAAAAATGTCAAATATTGTTGATAGTCATTTTGCTCTATCCACCTGTAATAAACCCAAGGACAAATTCCACTGATGCAACCTGTTTCATTTTATTCTGTTTTATGAATGCATATATTCTTCTTCAACTCAGTTTGTCCATTTTCCACTAGACCAGTAAATTTCCATAAAAATCATACAATAATTGTTTTATAAAAGGATTCTGAAGACACTTTTAAAGATTCTGAAAAATAAATGAAAACTATAAAGGAACAGCATAAACCAAATTTAAATAATCAGTCATTTTTTGAAAGAAAATGCCTCTCTTGATAGACTTATATGTGTTACCGGCATACCTGAAAAATGTTCTTGTTTATTGAGAGTCTAAGATTTATCAAACTAAAATGACTCCTACTAAGTATGATCCTCTCCTATAACATAGATTTTTGTAAGTAAACTTTTTTTTATCAATTGACATACCAAACTTTTCCCAAGCATTAACCCAACCTTCCATTTCTAATATTTTTCTTTCACTCTCTTTCTGCTGTCTGTACTGTCTCAAAAGTAATATCTAATACAAAAAAAAACCTCCATATCAAACTGTATCCTTCAAAATCTACCCTTTAATATATAACATGCACACTCCTTTTCATAGTTATGATAATACCACAATTGTATAAATCTTGCAGTATAGGAGGAATAAAAAAATAAACTTGAGCTTTAGATTCCACATACAGCAATAAACCATTTCTATAAGATATAACACCACTACAAAAAAGGTGTTCATTCTCAGTGAAACTACATTTATAGTTCAAATGATATTGTACTCAGGTTTATGAGTAAGTATTAGGCTAGCTGCCCTTGTGTAACATTTTAAGCTTAGACAATTTGTGTTATTGAGAATCAAACCCTTTATCTATTGCCTGTGAGGTAAGAACCTTAACCATTATGCCAACCCCCAACACCATTGCTTAACTCCCTTACTCATATAAACTTAATTCCTTATATATCCATTAATGGTAGGCTTAAGATAAGAGTTAGAATATATTTCTTTATACACTTACAAAAAAATGTAACATACTAAACAAAGTTGCATGGGATGCTAAATCATTAGATTTGTTAACATCTAACTTTCATATAAAGCTTTCAATCTTCCTAATTGTAGATGCCTAAAATACTTTTTTACTAGCCACAAAATATTGCATATCCTATTGCTAGCAATCAACTCTTGTACTGCATCTGGAAGAAAGCATTTCATTTTGCTGTGAAGACTTTTTGTAACATCTGGGCAATTACTTATAATCACAATTCTGAAGAAAATAAGCCACAGATATTGAATATCATTTTTCCTTTCACTTCCATGGTTTTAAATTGGTGGAATAATGTTCTTTTAAGTAATGCTTGACTTTTTACAAAACTGTTTGTTAAATACTAGCAAAACTAGACATAACTGCTACTCCTTCAGTTTTTTTATAGCAGAAGTAAAAATGCCATTTCCACAAGGGGCCTTACTAGTTTTAACTTTCTTTAAGACTAATTATTGCAACTCTAACATGAAAAATGCCTTTCTCTACCTTCAAAATCAATTATCTCCTTGTTATCCTCAGCATATTTATTAATAAAAAACTCATGAATTCTTTTCTATTTTTTATTACGTTTTGTAACAAACACTCCTGAGAAAGTATGAAACCCAGTTGTAAGTATATTTTCTATACTCATTGCTATCTATAAGCAACATCTCTTTCCTAGAACATTAAGAACATTCCTGCCTCCATAACCATTATTTTTTTTATAATCTCAAATAGTAGTGTTTCAGTCTATTCTTACTTCTGACCTGTCAAGAAAATGTTATAACTTTATATCAGTCCAGCATGAAAAATCCTCAAATCCTTTCTTAACATATTCATTCTCTATCTGTATTCTTCCAATAATTTCTGTTTACCCCATATCACAATTCTGCCCATGAAGAATAATATTCTAATAGAGATGCATGATCTTTTTGTACCCTGTTCAAATACTCTGCCACTTCAGCCTGCTGTAATTTTTTCTTCCATTTTATAAATCCCAGAACCTACAGATTCTAAAAAATCAGAATGACAGTGATCAACTAATATTGTTGTATGATTTAAAAATCAGTTTCAGATAAAATACACTTTTTTCTTCTATAGGTTACTTATTGGAAAATCTAATTATTCCATGCACTAGGAGTCAGGAACTGTGATCAAATTTAACTTTGATTTCAGAACTGTATAAAAGCAACTAGTGCTTTGGCTTGCATCACCTTCAACATTACTAGTTTTGAATAAGAAAAATGTACAATTATTGATTGTAAGGAGAAGTTTGACAAATCAGAAAATGGCAACATATAGCATACAAACTAATGAAGAAAAACAACTGAAACATCCTTTACAACAAATATTTAAAAATCAATTCATTTATTCATGCCCTTGGGGCACAAAGTCTGTAATATAAAACTGTAGTATGTTTCAGTTTGCAACAAATGCAAAGTTGGATATAAATACAAGTTAAAATCAGGAAGACGTATAAAATGAACAACCTCAGATCAGAGTGATCTTACTTATGACAGAAGAGAAGATCCTTTGCTACTGGGCTGGACCCAGAGTTAATACAAATGTGTCATTTTCTACAGTAGTTAGATCCTAACAGAACAAGAAATCTGTCTTATATAATATTTTGTACAGGGATGAAATGCCACCTATGTAGGTACTTATATTAGTTTTAACTTTCTTTAAGGCTAATTGTACTTCTGAATGTTTGAGGTGTTCCTGTTCAAAATACAAAAGGAAAAATAAAAAAATGGTAAATATCCCTGAACAGTTATCCAAACCTTATGATTAATACAGAAACAATACCTGTAGATAATTCTCAGTCTCTGATGCCAAATTATATATAGTCTGAAGTGGAAAATGCACTGTTGCCCTAACATATGGTATTGAAGTGCCCAGCTGGTGCACAACTTTATTCCAAAATCTTACCTTTCCATGGGAGACTCTAACTGTACGTTCCTAACCTGCAACAAAATATATCATTGATCTAAAGAAGCTGCTCTCCTGTTCTCCATTCATATTCCGTAGATTGCATATACTGCATCTGCAAACATTAATGGATGCTTGGAAACTGCCCTTATCACTTTTGGATCTTGCCTGCAGTTGAAACTCTCCAAAGTAGTAATATCCAAACTTCTAGAGTGACACAGCCACTCAGTGCTACTTCTAAAGGACTTGAGTGCCCTCACAGATCACCTTACTGAAACATTACGTCTACATCTCAGGGAATGTCAGAAGCATCACTGCTACTTCGAAAGGACTTGAGTGCCCTCACAAATCACCTTATGGAAACATTTCCTCTATATTTCAGGTAATGTCTGAAGCATCAGTGCTGCTTCTAAAGGACTTGAGTGCCCTCATAAATCACCTTACTCTAACATTACGTCTACATCTCAGGGAATGTCAGAAACATCAGTGCTGCTTCTAAAGGACGTGAGTGCACTGGCAAATCACCTTACTGAAACATTCTGTCTACATCTCAGGTAATGTCAGATGCATCAGTGCTGCTTCTAAAGGACGTGAGTGCCCTCACAAATCACCTTAATCAAACATTATGTCTACATCTCAGGGAATGTCAGAAGCATTAGTGCTGCTTCTAAAGGACTTGAGTGCCCTCACAAATCACCTCACTGAAACATTACGTCTACATCTCAGAGAATGTCAGAAACATCAGTGCTGCTTCTAAAGGACGTGAGTGCCCTCACAAATCAACTTGCTGAAACATTACGTCTACATCTCAGGGAAAGTCAGAAACATCAGTGCTGCTTCTAAAGGATGTGAGTGCACTGGCAAATCACCTTACTGAAACATTCTGTCTACATCTCAGGTAATGTCAGATGCATCAGTGCTGCTTCTAAAGGACGTGAGTGCCCTCACAAATCACCTTAATCAAACATTATGTCTACATCTCAGGGAATGTCAGAAGCATTAGTGCTGCTTCTAAAGGACTTGAGTGCCCTCACAAATCACCTCACTGAAACATTACGTCTACATCTCAGGGAAAGTCAGAAACATCAGTGCTGCTTCTAAAGGACTTGAGTGCCCTCACAAATCACCTTACTGAAACATTACATCTACATCTCAGGGAATGTCAGAAACATCGGTGCTGCTTCTAAAGGACGTGAGTACACTGGCAAATCACCTTACTGAAACATTCTGTCTACATCTCAGGGAATGTCAGATGCATCAGTGCTACTTCTAAAGGACTTGAGTGCCCTCACAAATCACCTTAATCAAACATTATGTCTACATCTCAGGGAATGTCAGAAGCATTAGTGCTGCTTCTAAGGGACTTGAGTGCCCTCACAAATCACCTTATGGAAACATTACGTCTACATCTCAGGGAATGTCAGAAGCATCAGTGCTACTTCTAAAGGACTTAAGTGCCCTCACAAATCAATTTGCTGAAACATTACATCTACATCTCAGGGAAAGTCAGAAACATCAGTGCTGCTTCTAAAGGACTTGAGTGCCCTCACAGATCACCTTAATCAAACATTACGTCTACATCTCAGGGAATGTCAGAAGCATCAGTGCTGCTTCTAAAAGACTTGAGTGCCCTCACAAATCACCTTACTGAAACATTACATCTACATCTCAGTGAATGTCTGAAGCATTAGTGCTAGTTCTAAAGGAATTGAGTGCCCTTACAAAACACCTTACTGAAATATTACATCTACATCTCAGGGAATGTCAGAAACATCAGTTAATTGTTCTGTACTGATTTTTTTTCAACCACACTGTCCCACAAAGTGTGATCATCTCCTACAGTTGTAAATCCTTTATCCAAACATAATATCTACTGCAATCTCTCACCTCTAGTTTGCAAAGCTATCAGTTCTGCTGTTTCAGCACTTAGATCTATGCTCTACACATTCACACTGCTCCCTGCCACCATGACGTCTATAAGCAGAATCAGAGCAGGAAGTGAGTAGGGCAACAATAACATTTATTTATTGACATTTGATTACTGGAAAAGTCCAATTGGGTGGAAGCCAATTTTCAGAGGAGGCCTGGGGAGAAAAGCTCCAAATTATTACAAAACATTTTAAGAACAATAATTATACAATTTTTAAAAATAAAAAATCTGCAGCTGAAGTAATTATAACAAATAAGACATAACACAAAAATTGTTTATGAATCGATACAAGGTATATGACCATCATTTAATATTTAGAGAAACGTTAGACAGTCTGTAGAGAAATTAATGGTAAGTTAGTCTAGTACAAACAGGAACTGGAATATGAAGTGAGGGAAAAACAGGCTTATAGTATATTTAGAGAGAAAGTCAGGAAAGACAATTAGTTAGTAGTTAGGAAGTAAGTGAAAAAGAGAGTAAGAAGGTCTAAGGAATGAAAAGTTACTTGTCCACATTTAGGGATATAGTTTAGCCTGGTTTTGAGCAAGAACAGAGACAGATTTCAGCTAGGATGTCTTTCAGAGTGGTTCTGAAGGATGGGAGGGAGGGTATAGACCTGATGGATACCAGTAAGGAGTTCAAGGTCTTAGCAGCCTTGTATGAGTAGAGACAATGCCCAGCAGATTAGCTAGGTCTGTAGACAGACAGGTGGTTTTGGTCACTGGATCATAATGACCGACTGGGAACATAGTCATGTAGAATGCTTTTTAGTGCTGGACAGGCAGATAGATGCTAAGAAGTTCTGTATATGTTGGTTGATGTGACAGTTCTAACCAATTTAGGCTTTTCAGTGTTATATAGTGGTGGGTTCTGAAAGGGGAATGTACTGTAAATTCAGCGACTTTGTTATAGCATTGCTCAAGTTTTAATTTTTTTGAAGCCTGGAGGTTAGTAAGGATGAGACACCATAAAGAAGAATCGGGAGGAAATAAATAGGTTCATAGGTTCATAGGTTGGGAAGTGTAGCTTTAGTTGCATCAGTGAGAAAATTTTTGCCTCTGTAAAGCATCCCTAGTTTTTGATGAGATTTTCTTGTGCAATTTTGTATATGCAGGTCAAATGTAAGATTATCATCCACTGTCACCCGCAATAGTTTGCTATGAGAAGTGATTTCAATGGTTGTATTATCAAGAGAGGAGGACTTTAAATTTTGCTTTTTCATGAGAGAAAGGTTTGGGGAAAAAAGTATTAGTTTAGACTTTTTGGGGTTTAGAATTAGTTAAACAAAATAACAGAGAATAAAAACCTTAAAAGCACCATAAATGCAATATATCCAATAGAAAAAAGTAACATATAAACAAAACTCACCCCTGTCCTTTATGCCAAAGGCAATAAAGTAACTTTCAAAAGCAACAGTATTATCCCATTTTTGATTCCAAAGATGTTCATCATATATCAGTTCCAAATAATCTATAAACTAGAACATAAAAATGCATCAAAGTGACCTTCCATAGCTTGAGAGCTGTTTCAGTGACTACATAGACTAATATCTGGATATGCAGAACTTTTTCACTGATATTATTATCATTGTGCAATAGCCTATGTACGTTACAATGGTCCTTGTCCCTTCAATAGCAGGAGTGCAGCCACAACACACATCTGTGAACTTTAAACTGACATTATCGTCATTGTGCAATAGCCTGTGAATATTACATTTTGGTCCCTGTCCCATAAATAACATGAGCTCCTTCTGACTGAATGGAGATATGATAGGGGTCCAAATGGAGATAAGCTAAAATCAACAAGCAAAGCAGAGTAGTATTGCTAAAATCAAATTCAGCCTCAAGTTTCGGTGAGTACCTTCATGGGGTGGACCATGTTTTTACAAAATCTCCCCAAGACTGCACTGAGATATAGACTGTAATTTATATAGCCTATATCATGGAGAGAAGCTGGTTAAAAAATAAAAAAGATAGCTGGGTGTGCAAATACCACTATAAAAAAGTGCCCGATCCTGGTAGGCACACTGGTGCCATGACTGGAAAAAAGGATAGTGTAGAATCCTCAAGACATGGAAACATTCCTACAATAGGGTTAGCCCCCCCCCCCCCATCATTGTAGAAGGAAGTAGTAGCCCACAAAAAGCACAAAAACTGACAATGATAGAGTGGACTATTAAGGATAATAAAGAAATTAAGTATTGTTACTATTATGCGAGAAGCCCAGAATTTCTGAATAAAAGATATACAGTATGAACTGCAAAAGGAGCCAGTTCTGGACACATTGCGGGTGCTGCAAAGAGAACATTTGGCTAACATCAAAGATTGAAACAATATTAATTTCATGAACTTTCATCATACTTTGACTTAGGAATGGAGTCCATTCTCATCATGGTATTAGAAACCCAAATAACATGGAGAAATTAAAGAGGGAGAGGCACACCTCTGTGAACTTTTTCATGAGATTATTGTCATTGTACATTAATCTATGTATATTATATCAATCTCTGTTCCCCCAAATAGCAGGAGCTCTGCCACAAGGCAATCCCATGTGAAATTTCTTACTAAGGTTATTGTCATTGTGCAATAGCCTGTGGACATTACATCAATTACTGTCCATTAAATAGCAGGAGCTCTACAACACTGCACACCACTGCAATCTTTTTCATTGAGATTATTGTCATTGTCAATTAGTCTATGGACATTACATCGGCGCCTGTCCCTTAAATAGTAGGAGCTTTGCCTATGGCACACCTCTGTGAATGTTTTCACTGTGATTATTGTCATTGTGAAATGTAAGCAGGTTTAACCTGAAGATCCTTGCTGTATATTAACTTTAACTAGTGAAATACATGCCTGCCCTCTGCTGGAAAGTGGGTTTGATATTCCTCCTCAAAGGAGTAGTCCTTGTACTTTAAGGACCATCTAACAAATTGGCCACTGTCTTTCCAGTTGACCCTTAGTTTATACTGTGTAAGCCAGTTACATCATATTCTTATCATCTTCTTGTCTGCATTCAGTAACTGAAAGAAAACCTGTTCCACTTTGTGCTTGCTTACTAATTGTTGAACGTTAGCTATAAACAGATTACCCTCTGTAATAAATTACCCGAAGGTGAGTTACAAAGCACCCTTGGCTTGATCTTCTTCTTTCGGCTTTTCCCAGTTAGGGGTCGCCACAGCGGAACTCCGGTCTGCTGATGATTGGCAGTAGATTTTTTACGGGTGCCAAGGTGTCAGCTCGACGCCCAACCTTAAGTGAAAGCATACCCATTCTATGCATGTCTTTTGAACGCCACTCAACCGCTGGGAGGACATGCAGAATCCACACAGAAGGCGTTCCAGCCGAGAATCGAAAGGGCAGATCTCTTACTATGAGGCAACAACGCTACCTGACCAAGCTTAATAGTGGGCATGTTCACATGCCTATGCCCCCCTTCAGTCTGGGTCACTGCAGTGTAATGTATTCCTATATTTGTCCTCACTTTGGTCTCCACATGCACTTGGTCACCATGTTCCTTCACAAGGCAGATACATGTCATGTGTTATTACATTTGTATTTGTTCTAAGACTATGCAAAACAATGAAAATTGGTAGTGTGTTGTATTTGTATTGACTGTATTCTAGTCAGATAAGCTTTATCTATATTAAGCCTGTCCCTTTAAAAATTATGTGATTCATGTATGTAATGTCACTTACTGATGATTTGATATATGCAACATTCTTTAGATATATTGATTAATTTGATGGTTGTTTACTAAGTGAAGGTTTTATAACTTGCTTAACAGTATTGTGCTATATTTGGATTATTCGGATAATTTATTCTATACAGCGTATTACTGTGTTTCTCTATTAGTAAACATCCTTGCCTCTCTCTCTCTCTCTCTCTCTCTCTCCCTCTTCCTGTCCCTCTCCCTCTCTCTCTCTCTCTCTCTCTCACTCTCTCACTCTCTCTCCATATTCACTTTATTGCCTGCAGATAATACTTGACTATAGTAGCTTATTTTCTTTTTCTTTCCTTTCAGAGCCTGTGGACATTACATTGATCCATGTCTCTTAAATAGCAGAAACTCTGCCACATGGCACACCTTTGAACTTTTGCACTGAGATTATTGTCATTGTGTAATACGAATTCACACATTTGCCATTGCAACAGAAGTACTAATGTAGTAGTAGTATGAAAAGGATGTGCTGAAGTATCTGTCTTCGCATTTTTGGAAATTCATATAATGTTGCATGCACATTTAACAAAGTACACCAAATGGTCAGGAAATGGCTCTTTGGGAAATTGGTTCATATAAATAAGTAACTTGAACTCTAAACATCCAAGGTAAGATCATCCTCCTGAAGATGATTAGAGGATGACTTCCCAATCATTATCTTTAGGTCAGTGAAATGATAAAGATCCATGAATATCAAACTAGATACGATTTGTCTTTCAGTTTAAACCCATAACCTAAAAAGCCAAGCCAGAACCAGTCCTTCCCTACAAACCCCTCTTCTCACGTTGCATTCTACTAGTCATTGCCTTTCTCTACTGGCCCCAAAACTATGCTGGTCACTTCTTCCTGATTTAACTTATCATACAACTACTGTACTCCGTGTTCACGCCACAGTCTAAACAATACTTACTGAAACAATCTGAATGCAACTGTCCCTGACACCTAGACTAACATATCCAACTGCATAGTACATTTACAACCCACATACCTGATCCATCTGATTAACTCACTCATCTTAAACTGTGATTCAGCTTACTGCATCAATATTGTTGTAAACTCTAGTAAAATCCAAAAGACAACTGCACTCCAGGTACCAAAAAAACTAATAAACACAATTCAAGTCACCCAGAGAAAGATAAATCAGCAACCAAGGTTGAAGTTTCAAAGTTTTAATCCAGCCAAATAAAACACATAAAACCATAAATGCATACACTGAGTTGCTAGCGTTTTCATCTCTATTACATAGACTTCATCAGATGCAGACACACAAATGCATATGCCTTATATAATGTCCTCCATTCCTAAATTGGTGGATTAAAGTGAACCTTTTCTTAAAGGAACATTCTGTTTAACACAATAATAATACTTTAAAACATATACATAGATATATATATATATATATATATATATATATATATATATGCGTGTATGTGTGTGTGAGTGTGTGTGTGTGTGTGTATATATAAAACCTTAAATTACTAATAAAACCTATACCCGTTCCAATATGTCATCATAAAATATAATGTTGTGATTAAAAAAGCTTTAAAAGGACTGTAAAAAAAACCTGTAAAAAAATTACATATTAAAAACATAATAAGTACTGTAAGCTGCTTCAAAACGAATTTAGTGATGCTAAGGTAAATCAAGTAGGTGAACATTTGTACATTGGCTCCCTCATGTGGCCATTTCTAGTATTTATTTTCCATTTTCAACATAAAGGCAATTATAATGCAAACCAAATATAAATGAGAGTTTCTCCTTTTTACTACAACTTGGCAGCTCTCATCTTCAATAAGGGGGCTATCAAGATATTTTCATTTAAACCTGGTGGAGTGGTGGCTTGTAAAGTTATTTGCCACCATAACTCCCTATACTCAATCCACCTTCCCATAGCCCCCCTCTCATTTCCCTCTTCACACTCTCTAATACAAAAAATATATAACATGCTTTTGTACATTCCTGGGAATGCTTAAATAAAGCATCTGTCTCCTTTTTGGTTTGTATGTCATAGCAATGTTCGTATATCCTTCTTTTTAATTTGCGTTCTGTCTTTCCAACATAAAAGAATGACACTCTTCGCAACTTGCAAGATATACTAAGCCACTAGAATCACAGTTGGAAAATTCATTGCCATTTAGCCACCTATTCCTACTGGCTAACAATAAACTTTCTCTATTGGCAATATAACCACATTGTGAACAATGCCCACACTTGAAAGTACCCTTCTTTCGTCTGTTCAAGTTGTTCAGTTTGTAATCATTTTCTATCAAACTTTTCAGATCATGAGAATTCTTATATACAAATTTTAATATATTTCTGGGGATATCGTCTAAATCAGTAAAACCTATGAATTTCTCCCTTAAGGTTTCAACAATTCTTCTAGTCATACTAGCACTTGCATTGTATTCTAAAATCATAGCCTTCCTAAAGTCATCATCACTTTTCTGTTTTACATCCACTCTCTCTATTAACGTTTCACCTAAAATAGGTTTAAATCTTCCTTGCCTACCTTCGTAGACCTCCCTTCTTGCTTGCTCAATTATTTCATTTGGATAGTTCCTTGACTTAAATAAACCCTCTAAAAAATTGCTCTCAATTTCGAACTTATCATCCTCAGAGATCATCCTACTTGCCCACACAAATTGCCCTTTCACAATATTCTTTTTATAATGTAATGGGTGTGTGCTATCATAGTGCAGGTATGAATTCGAGAAGGTAGTCTTTCTAAAGATCTTAGAATTGAACTTATTATTCTTTTTGTAAATTTCTATATCTAAATACTGCAATTTTGATGGGAAATGCTGTGAATAAATTCTATAAATGTAGAGGTATTGTTTAAAAAGTAAAAATTCTTATATTTTGTCCAATGAAGCTACCCATAAAATACATATATCATCCAAAAATCTTCTGTACATTATCCAACAATCATTATAAATAGATCTTAAAACACACTTCTCTTCCCATTTTGCTAGAACTAAATTTGCATAAGTCGGGGCGCAGGCTGCACCCATTGCCATTCCCTTAATTTGGTGATAAAATTCTCCTTTAAAATATATAAAATTGTGTTTTAAAACCAAATACATAAGATTTAAGCAGACCAGTTGTTCATTTTGTGTTAATTCCCCATCTTCAAAAATGATCTCTTCCAACATCTACATGCCTTCCATATGGGGAATACGGGAGAACAAATTGGGTCAAATCGAATGAAAACTGAAAGTTGCAGTGATTTTATATGGGGTGGTGGATGCTATTATTATGTTACAGGGCCCAACTTACATATCGTACTTATGTAGTTCTTCAAAAGAATGGACATTTTCAATCAATTTCGCTTTTAAACTGCAATTTTAACTAAACTGCTGTTCCCTTAGACTGATCTGTAAGAATATGCGGTTATATGTTTGTAATATCTGTTTGTATATACAAAGTGGGTGTATATTATACATGTGATTACACACGTGTAAAACATGTATACAAATGTAGATGTTTATGTGCGCATATAAATATATGTCCATCTATATAATAAAGAGGAGTATGAACAGGTTTCCAGGCATAACTAGTTTGCTTTGTTTAGAAGCTGTGGATGTAAAACAAATGCCTCAGATGTGGAGCTTAAGATGTAAAATTTGTGTCAAGAATCCACAGCAAGTTGATTGTGATTGGAAAGCTGATTATTATTCTTAGCAAGATATTACGTATGTGGGACAGGAGGCCGTCGATGGTTACCTAGTTACCCGGAGCACTGTCTGGATAACTGATTTGCTTACAGTCACACAGTAGGCAATGGGAAGCTGAGGGAATCAAACTACAGACTGCAAAAAGCATTGTGTTAACACCTCACCCACTTAAGTCTCTACACAACATGCCTGACTTTGTAGTGTCTGCAGCTACAGCTTCTCTAATATACTACAGCTTACACAGAAAAAAGTGTAGAAACATTAAGCGTGTATTAGAAAACCATGAAACACTTGTACTGTCAGAAAGCAGGTAAAACCTATAAACAAAGTTTGTGACAAGGCGGGTACATTTAGATTCAGAGCATCATCTGTGTGATAAGTGCTAAGTGTTTTATGTATTTCTAAGATGTGAAACACATTCTACTCATAGACATCTCAATGGTGTCTATGTTCTAAAGAGACCAGACCATAACAGCAGCATCAGAAAGGAGTTCCACAAGTCTGTCCTTTCATCTACCTCACAACAGACTGATTTTAAAAACCTCAGAGCTACTGAAACTCCAGGTAAACCATAAAAACTTTAAAAAGGCACACTGGAAAGATAGAGCAAAGAAAAATGTAGCTATGTAGGGAAAGAAGCTGAACAAAGTCATTATGCTAACAATCCTTTGTGTGAGTTATAAAATGAAATACACACAGTAATTAAGGCTAAAGAGAAAGTAGTACACTGACTGTTGGTGCACAAGCCTTTTAGAAATCTAGTGATGAGAATAACACATAGTCATATACAAGGGGGGCACCCATATCTCTCAACATCTTAGCATAAGAATTCTGGACAAGGTCAAAATTAATGGAGGGACATAGGCCCTAAATCAGGGACAAATGGTAAATGTTGCTTTTATAAACTATTGCATTATCATGCATTTTCTGAAGGATATGAAGAATGAAACTCCAATATATGTCATTGTTTAGTAACTTTGATCCTAAATGATTTGCCAGAAAATCACAACTTTTATGAGGAACAAACCAAAAATATAAAGCAAAAATCTGAACATTCTGCAAAAATCTAGACAGTTGAGAGGTATGGGAGCACCTAAGAATGGATAAAACTGAAGAAAAATCCTAGCAATATTTTACTGGTCAGGAATAATGACATAAACTAACAATTTCTGTGACCCGGGCACCCCAAATGCCCCAAAACAGCTCCTCACTCAGGTTTCAAAATACCATTATTTCCAATGTTTGTTACAGAGTTGCCATTTGAATATATTCCTGTGCTTTTTGTTGGGCCATTGGTAAAACCAGCAATGGCTTTCAGTATGTTTTAGTTATTTTGGACTGTGCAACTTAGCACCTTCAAACTATCTTGCTGTGTCAGGCTAATGCTAAATCTATAGTGAGGAAGTTATTGTTATTTTTCAGAGTAGGTATAAATCCCTATGTCACAAGATGGGTTATCAACTGGCTCACTGACAGAACCCACACTGTGAAAGTAGCAGACTCTAAATCCAACTTGAAACCAGTGACAAGTGGAGTATAACAGGGTTCAGTCCTGGGTCCTCTCCTGTTTGGTATCTACTTCTCTGATGTACAGGCTAACACAGAATATCTTTGGCTAACAGAGTTCACAGATGACTGCAAACTAGGAGCCATAATCATAACTCCTAACGATGTGGACATCCTACAAAAGGGCCTCACTGTGACAGATGCCTGGTGTCAAAGCAATGACCTCAAGCTCAATGCCAAAAAGTGCATTGTCATCCCTTTTGGTAAAAACTCTGTACCCATGAACTACCACATAGGTGGTAGTCTACTTAACACCAAAAGTGTGATAAGAGACCTTGGGACACAGGTGGACAGTAGTCTCTCCTTTGATAATCACATTGCCACGGTAGTCAGGAAATCCTTCTACGTGGCACACCTCATCACAAAAGGTTTCTCATCCAGGAAAAAATAGGTAATTGTCCACTCTACTCATCACTCATTAGACCCATTATAGAGTACAATGCCCCTTTTGGTATGTACCTCACAAGACATCTACAACAACTGGAAAGGCCGCAGAAATACCTCACAAAGAGGATCACTGGCCTCAAACAGATGCCCTATGCAGACTGTCTCAAAAAACTCCAGCTTTACTCCATCGCATATCGACTACTCAGAGGCAATCTCTGCCTAACATACAAAGCTATGTCAAACCTAGAGCTGTTGGACATGCTCCACCTAAAGAAATCCCAATCCCCCCCGAGCTACACTCTCTAGGGACCAAAACCTTGTCACCACAATAAACAGAACATGCTGGAGGGATAGATTCCTGTCCCAGAGATTTCCCATACTCTGGAAAAAACTACCTATCTATATCAAACAAAGCTCCGAATTAGCACTCTTCAAGAAAAACGTCGAACTTTTCAATGGAGATCTCCGTACAGTGCGGAAATGGAAGTTTTCCATTGTCTGCACTGTATGGCGATCTCTGAGTTGGTATATTTAAGTAGTAGGGGTGTGGGGGGGGTGCAGCATTTAAATGGTTTGTTTGGGTGTTTTTTTGTATTTTTTTTTTTTTTGTTGTTCGACATTTGACGTTTTTGACATTTGGGGGTCGACTATTGCGTTTTCAAATGCTTGCGTGTTCAATAACGTAATATAGACCCGCTATGATGTTGTAAAGCTATTCTGTTTCTTTTGGGAAACCATAAAAAATTTATTAGGCATGAATTTATTTCTTTTAAGTATATTCCTTTCTGGTAACAGTTGTATTGCCAAGGCTATATATAGGATCTTCGGCAGTAAAAATATTTTTATTAACTGTAGTCTATCTTCAAATGTTAATATTATTTTGTTCCATTTTTCCACAGAGATTTTAATTGTATTGCTGATATTATTGTAGTTTTTTGAGACTAATTCATTATTATCCTTGCATAACTCAATTCCTTGATATTTTAAGGTAGATTCTTGTTTCCCTATGATGTGATTCCCCCTTAGTCTCCAGTTCTTTTTTTTATTTAAAAATAAAAATTTTGATTTTGATTTATTGAAATGGAGTCCTGAAGTCGTGTGAAATTTGTCAATTAATATATCTAATTCTTCTAATGTTTCTTTTGTATTAGATAATGTTAGTAATATGTCATCAGCAAATAGCATTACTTTAGAATTGTATTGTTCATAAACATCTATTCCTTTGATTTTTTTATATTGTTACGAATTGAATCTGCCAATATTTCAATAGCCAGAACAAACAGAATCGGTGACATGGGACATCCTTGTTTAGTGCCTTTTGTTATATATATAGATTCAGAAGTAAAAGGACTTAACTTGACATACACTAAATTATTTCTATATATATTCTTTAGGAGATGAACAAAGGATGCAGGAAATTCAAATAGCATTAAGATTTTGAATAAATAGTCCCATTTTAGGGAATCCAAGGCTTTCTCTATAAGCCAATTATGAGTGTTTCTCTGTTTTCTTTGATTCAGATTCTTGATGAACAGAATGAACTCTCACATAGTGGTAACAGAGCTAACATTATTAAAAATGGAATTTAAATCGCAAATTATTTTGTTAATTTCACATACTAAGGGATTACACTATATGTTTAATTTAGAAGAAAATGTTTTTCTTGGTTGAAAGGAGTGCGTATTTCAAATAGGTCTGCTGGTTATATGTGTTGTTATTTTATAATCAATCACAAGAGTGAATGAAGCATGATGTTTTGTATATAAAGGTAGATATATTATTGCTTGTTTTAAATACTCTATGTGTTGATGTTGAAGAAAGATTTTTTTCCTGAAATGTTCATGTTATTATTCACAAACTGAGTTTACATTTTTTTATATTTGTTTTTCTGAAAGAGTACAGGTATCTTCTCCCCGACAGTTTTCACTAAACAATTTTTTCCTTCATTGCTTTCTATGTCATTTACCCCTTTGCTAGCAATTTACAGTGTGACATGCACAATTACAAATCAGACAGACATTTGCAGTATTTTATTCTTTGTTGTCTTTTCAAAATATTTTCAAGAACTTGACTACCTAAACCTGCCTGGCATGGCTGAAAAATGTAATTGCAGGATGGTCGTCTACCAAGTGCATCTATATTTTCATTTCTCCTCCAGCTTTAGTTACCATCAGCTTGCTTCTCTTCCCCAGTTCTGGTCCTAATTTGCTGCCACATCCCTCTTTAACCATTTACTTGACATTCCACTTTACACGTTCCTCATCCACTTCTCAACATCATCCTAAGATTTTTGCCTCAATTTATCCCATAAAAATTTAACTGTGGAATACATCAGAAGAGCTTTCTTCTGCATACAGTTAAAGTCTCATTTGGAATAATTCAGCTAGAATATGGTAATCAGTATTTAGTAATGGTAGTGGTGTCCAGTTCTGCAAATTTTCTGTAATCCCTTCTTCCAGTTTTACAACAATAACATGCTTGGAATAATGTTTACTGATCCCACTATACCACTCATTCAAAAGATGAATAAAAATCACCATTTCCAGTTTTCTTTATTTGTTGTTTTTTTCCACACACAAGTTAAAGTTGAAGTCCATGCCTAATTCAGTTTTCCTTTAAAATTTGAATACGATCTCACCATCACCAGCAGCACTAAAAGGTCAGAACTCAGTTTAGGAGTGTTATATGCATAATAAACTATACATTTAAGTTTATTCTCTTATCACTGCCTAAAGACCTACCTGAATACACATCAAAAAAGCTGTGTAACTGAATAACTCTTTGATAACTAAATAAATAAATAAATAAATAGGACCACATGACTGTAGGAACAATACTGAGCAAGGGATCATGGGGATCATTTGGGATGCATGGCTAGGCTTAAAACGGCCTTGTGGTTGTTAGCCTAGTAAACATATATGACCCTATGAACCTACTAGATGCCTAGCCATATTCATCTTTAAGTAGATGCATTTAAAATGTTTTGCCACCCTTTTCAGTAATTTAATAGTACTTACCTCCTAAAAGGCAGTGAAAATAGTACTTATTTGAACCAGTAGTAGTAATTTGTTCCATAGGCAGTCCTAGGACCCCTCCTGTTTGGCATATACTTCTCAGAAGTACAGGCAAGCACAGGAGGACTATGGCTGACCAAGTTCACAGATGACTGCAAACTAGGGGCTATAATTGACTCTCCAGCTGACACAGACATCCTCCAAAAGGGTCTCACTGAGACAGATACCTGGTGTCTAAACCATGGCCTCAAGCTAAATGCCAAAAAGTGCATAGTCATCCCCTTTGGAAAAAACAAAGTACCCACAAACTACCACATAGTTGGTAGCCCCCTAAATATGGAAGACGTAATAAGGGATCTGGGGACCTTAGTAGATAGTAACCTCTCCTTTGATAATCACATTGCCAAAGTGGTTAGAAAATCCTTCTATGTGGCCCACCTAATCACAAAAGCGTTTGCATCCAGATCGAAAGAGGTCATTGGGCCCCTCTATGCATCACTCATCAGACCCATCACAGAGTACAATGCCCCATTTGGGATGTACCTTACAAAACACCTGCAACAATTGGAAGGACCACAGAAATACCTCACCAAGAGGATCACTGGCCTCAAGCAGATGCCCTATGCAGCTCGACTGAAGAAGCTCCAGCTGTACTCGGTTGCATACCGCCTACTCAGAGATGATCTCTGCCTGACATACAAGGCCATGTCCAACCCAGAATTGATGGACATGCTCCACCTAAAGAAAACCATATCCCCTCAAGCCACACACTCCAGGGATCTAAACCTCACCACAACAATAAATAGGACGTGCTGGAGGGATACATTCCTGTCCTAGAGAATTCCCATGCTCTGGAACAAGATTCCAATCTACATTAGGCAGAGCTCCTCGCTAACCCTCTTCAAGAGAAACCTTGATGAGTGGATGGGAAACAGAAAGTTTACCCCAGGGATCACTTCAATGGCTCTGCTGGACAGAGGCACAGGGAACTAATCTAAGGGGGCGGCAAAAGCCAACACATTCCGGCTAGGCTTATAAATGCCTTCGGGCAGATAGCCTAGTACCTACCTATGAACCTATGAAATCTTGATGATTGGATGGGAGATAGGAAATTCACCTTAATTTTCTTGGGTGGCAAAAGCCAGGGTACCATTTGGCTAGGCTTATATAGGCCCTAGGGCCAATAGCCTAGTACCTAACTGTGAACCTATGAACCACATATATGGTAACAAAGGTGACATTTTCCCTATATAAATCATTCTTGATCTCTCTTAGGAAATCCCAAGACTCCTTCAATACAGTTTTCTTTTTTAACCACAGCCTTTTAAGTTTCTTATCCACAAACTTAGCTAATGATAAGGTCTTAGACCCCTCAACAGAAACTATCAGCCTAAGGAGTGGATCCATTTCATTCTTATGGATCCTTGGAATTCCAAAAATTGAGGGTATCCTAGGTTTTTCCACCTTTAAATAGTTGTATGTATTTTAGTCTATCAAGCCTTCTAATAACATATCAGTAAGAACAAAATCCACTCTCCTGTATGCTATGTTTACTTAATTTTTTTGAAACACTAAAATATTTACTTGCGTCCATTAATATATTCTTCATCCTGCTTTCATATATCAAAGCATCCATCAACACCACCACCCCTCCCTTATCAAGTTTCATAACCCTTATTTCTTTGTTATTTCTTAAGTCACTAAAATATTCTTTTCTTTAGGGCTTAAATTAGCTTTGTATTTCATCTTTGAAAACCATTTTCTAATCTTTCTCTCAACAACTCGTTTGAAATTTTTTAGCTGAGGTGTAGGGGCGGGTTGAATATACTTTTTTCTTCACTCCAGTACTGATTAATCTATTTTCTTGGGGTAGCAATAATTCAGGATTTATCCTTCTTATAAACATTTTAACATCTAAAATTGTTCTAGCCAAATCCCCTTTCTTGTGGGGAATATACTTCAAACCCTTTGACAGAACACTAAAATGTTCTTCCTGTAAATCTACATTACTAAAATTGTAAATGCTGCAACAGTTCTTAGTAAATCTATATCTATTAATTTCATCCTGTTTTATTGATTCTCCATCATTTTCCGAGTTGGGGTGGGGTATATCATCACTACTTAATATCTCCCCCTCCCCCTTCTCCCCCAGCCAATAAACATTTTGCTGTTGATATTGATTATTGGTTTTATTTCTAATTCTCTCCGACCTTTGCAAAGGTGGATATTCCGAAAAATTATCTAATTCACTTACATTTTCACCTATCTGTACATTTTCTTCCATATTAGTTTCTAACTTCTCATTGTGAATAAACATGTCCTTTTCCCCATATTTTTTAACAGTTTTTGGTTTAGGGTAACTGAGGTTGTTTTTATATTCATTAATGTCCTTTTCACGTTTCCTTATCTTTCTATTGACCAGTTCTTCACATTTAACATCAATGCCTGTTCTAGTGTTAAAATACCTTTCCTTTTCTGTTGCAATAGTAAGCACTAAATATTAAATCATTTTTAATATGTTCATTAATTATTTCTACCTCCTTTTGTACATCTTCTTTAAGCCTTTCATTCTCTTTCACCATTGCTTTTAACATTTCTAGTCCGCATCTATTGAAAATTTCAAGCAACTCCTTGTGAAACTAACTTCCTGAAATCACATTTCATAAGGCATATGCATTATATAAGGCATATGCATTTGTGTGTCTGCATCTGATGAAGTCTATGTAATAGAGACGAAAACACTAACAACTCATTGTATGCATTTATGGTTTTATGTGTTTTATTTGGCTGGATTAAAACTTTGAAACTTCAACCTTGGCTGCTGATTTATCTTTCCCTGGGTGCCTTGAATTGTGTTTATTGTTGTAAACTCACTACTCACAATCTAGTCCCTTCTTTCATCCTGCTTCCCTAACCTAACAGCTACTGCCCATAACACAACCACTTCTACTCCTCCTACTTTAGCTCAATTTACTTTTCTATCCCACTTATATATCCTTTCATATATTTGGTTTGTTAGATATTATGTGTATATATTATTTATCAGATTTTCTATGCTTACTTGTAAATATAAATCACTGTTATTTGTATACTGTCCATTGTTTTGTTACTTTATGATGTACAGTAATTCGAGCTGAGCCTGTAATTGGTTATTGTTTAATCAATGTTCTACCCCAGTAAACAAATTTAAATAAATAACAGACAGCTGCTTTTATTTTTCCCTGAAAATTCAATAAGATGCAGAAATTTGGATGAATTGGGCATCAATAAAAATGAGGATTTTCATGGAATTTTCCACTTAGGAGTAGATAGCGCATTCAAAACAACTTGCCTTTACTCTTTCCTTTACTACATGTACTGCTTCCAATTTGGTTTACTTAGTGCTCATTATTTAAAATTTGATTTTGTTCTGTTTATATAAAAACACACCAATATTATAATGACATCATTGTAATGTCTAGAAACTACAGAAATATTACTTGTATAATTCCCAGAAATAAAGGCTTTACTAGTAGCTGATTATATGACAATCC
>NC_056735.1:452041909-452066909 GCF_019279795.1 Protopterus annectens
AAAGTACCTCACCAAGAGGATCAAAGGGCTCAAACAGATGCCATATGCTGCCCGGTTAGAAAAACTCCAGCTCTACTCAGTGGCATACCGCCTGCTCAGAGGCGATCTGTGCCTGACGTATAAAGCCATGTCCAACCCGGAATTAATGGACAAGCTGCACCTCAGAAAATCCAAATCCCATCGAGCTACATGCTCGAGAGACTTGAACCTCAGCACTGAAATAAATAGGACATGCTGGAGGGACAGATTCATAAACCAGAGGCTCCCTTCACTCTGGAATAAAATCCCAGTCCAGGTTAGGCAGAGTCCCACATTGACTCTCTTCAAGAGGAATCTTGAACTTGACCAACAAAGTTTTAATAATAGAACTTAGAAAATACACACAATAAAATAAGCGCTTTTGTTTGGCGCCTGCCAAACTTTTTCAAACAGTTAATACATCACTTCCAGTAGTTTAAATAGTAGATAATCCTGATGTAAGTAAAAAAATGACTTCCCTTTAATCTATATTTAAAGTGCTAACATGAAAAAACAAAAACATACGTAAATTGATCATAAGTTGCATTCCAACAGCACATATTTTTTATTTAGCATTTTCAATTAGCGTGTTTGTTGTGTCTAATAATAATGAATAATCCCACGGACTCTAACCCTACACTTTTGAATCAAAGAAGAAAAAGAAAAAGAAACGGAAAAATATATATGTATATTATAACACAAAACATTTGATCAACTTTTTGCAATTAATAATAACGTTAACATTCTATTTCACAGTTATTATAGTTAAATCAACACAAGTATCTACATCAGTTGTTGAAAATTCATAATAATAATATTTCTACCCTAAGCACAACAATGCAAAAATATTTTTTTTATTTTTAACCCATAATTAGCAATTAAATATCATTATATAAAAAATACTCTGCTAAAATTAATATGTATATAAAATGTTCATTATAATAGCAGTGTTGTGTTTGTAGCCAGACCAAAAGTCTTCTATTGATCCGGCCATTGAAAAAATATATAGTTACCCTCGTAGTGTATTTAAAAAAACACAATAAATGATGAATTGTGAAAGTAATATAAAAAAATCATATAAAAAATTAATCATAGTGATGCACATATATTTTGATAAATAATCAATTGATTATAATTATAAGTGTAATTAAGTGCTTTAAAAATGTTAAAACAATTTCATTTAAAAATTTCATTTAAAAATTCATATCTCATAGTAGTTCGTTTTTATGTTATTTAAAATTAACATAAGCCCTTACGCTGAATAAATATTAAAATGACTTAAAATGCATATATATATAAAAATGTGTATATATATATATATATATATATATATATATATATATATATATATATATAATAAACTATATAAAAAATGTATTTATATATATAATTTACTGTAAAAAGAATATTGTTAAATTTTCAGTATCTGATATTAACAGTAATATTAACTCTATTAGTACTATTGCATAAGAGATTTTATCTTGAGTATACTTGTGATTGATACTAAGTTGTTCAAATCTGGCCAGTTGTGTGCATTCAGTTTAAGTTGCCATTCTAAGTCTAATTTTTCAAGTTTTAATTGCCATGCTCCACCTCTACTGTCCACTTTTTGAACATCAAGAACAACAAATTTAAACTTATGGGAAGTTTCTATACTAATATGTTTTGCTAGAGCATTTAAGTCATTATGATCACGTATAGCCCTAATATGCTCTCCTATTCATTCTTTAAATTTCCTTTCCATTTTACCAACGTAAAACGTGGTACAATTACAACATAAAGCACAATAAACCATCTTTTCTCTATCACAAGCCTTTTCTTTCAAGTGAACCTTAATACCGTTAATCAAAACTTCATTAGTTTCAAACACAAAAGAACAGTATTTACACCTGCCACATCTATATGTTCTACCAAAACCTCTATTTGGTTTTTGTTCTAAACAATTTTTCAAATTCATTCCTTTTTTGTATACTGTTGGTGGAATTGTATCAAAATAACCATGTAATGATCTATCTGCTTGGATAAGCAACCAATTTTTCTTTATAATACTATTTATTGCCTCACTATCCGAATTAAAAGTTGTAATAAAACTTTTAGCAAAACTTTTAGTATCTTTGACAGTAGCTGTTTTATCAGTATTGTTGGTAATTATAACCTCACTATTTCTGTCTTGTACTTCCCTTCTGTTTTCCATCAATAATTCATTAGCTACTGGGATGGTTTTCTTTAAGATTAATGGAATGGAATCTAAATTGTCCCGTTTAGCTATCACTTCATGCATAATGTTACTTATCAATTTATCCGGGTAGCCTCTATTTCTAAACATTTCACTCAAGTTCAAACATTCTTTTATAAAATCTTCTCTGTTGCTAACCATTCTAGAGGCCCTCACAAACTGGCCTTTTAACACTGCTCTTTTTTGTGAAAAAGGATGGCAGCTGTTAAAATGTAATAGACTATTACTATAAGTTTCTTTTCGATGTATTTTAGATGTAAATACTTTCTTTGTATTGTCTTTTTCTAATAAAACATCCAAATATGCTATAGTATTTGTGTTTATTACTGCTGTAAATTTTAAAAATGTTGTTGTTGAATTTATATACACCAAGAATTCATTTAATTTTTCAACATTTCCACTCCACAAAATAAATATGTCGTCTAAAAAGCGTAAATATGTCTTACAGTGTTTAAAATATTCTGTTGTAAACACATATTTCTTCTCCCATATGTGCATCACTGTATTAGCATACAGGCCCCCACATGGAGACCCTATTGCTACCCCTTCAGTTTGTAAGTAAATATTTTTACTAAAAATTATGAAGTTATTTCTTAAGCAAATATCTAATAATTGATCAAATAAATTTATTTTTCCTTGGCTCAAACCCTTTTCATATAAAAATAGATTAAACCACTCCATGCCAACTTCACGTGGTATAACAGAATACAAATCCTTAACATCAGTTGTTACCAAAATATCCTTTTCATTATAGTCAATAGACCCTATGATGGATAGAAAGTCCCATGAATCTTTTAACATGTATTTTTCACCTAATATTAACGTTTTTAAATTGTTGTTGATGAATTTTGCTATTGGGTAAGTTATGGACCCCCGTGCATCTACTATTGGCCTAAATGGAGGTTGTAGCAAATCCTTATGAATTTTAGGAACACCAAACATAATAGGTGTTCTTGGATAGGACACATTCATATAGTTGAATTCATCAATATCTATACTACCTTCAATAAAAAGGTCATAAATAATTCCTCTAATACGTTTATATGCTCCATTCAGCAAATTTATAGAGCTCTGTGAATATGTATTACTAGTTAAAATATTTTCTAATGCCTTGTTATCATCATAGATATTAAATAGAGTCATGCCACCACCCTTATCGGGCTTTATAAATCTAATGTTCCCTGTATTCATAATCATGTTCAGTGTGTTCGATTCATATTGTGTCAAGTTGTATGTTTTGTTCCTCAAACTAAATGTGTCCAGGTTACGAAAATCCAACTCACATAGTTTTTCAAAAAGTTCCAATGTAGGATGCAAAGGTGGATTAAAGGAACTTGAGACATATAATGGTTTTGTTACCTCTTCAGTATGTTGAAAAAGTAAACCTAAATTTAACTTTCTCACAAATACTTTTAAATCGATTATAGAATGTACTACATTCATCCTTTTACTGGGAACAAAGGTTTCACCATGTGAAAATAAATCACAAATACAGTCATCAAAATTAAAATCAGAATAATTATAAACAGTAAAATCTCCAGTAGCATTTATATATTTATTTATTTAGTGGTTCGTGGATTTTTTTGGAAAGTTGTTGCTGCTCTTATTGTCAAGAGGAATCTTGATGAGTGGATGGGAGATCGTAGGTTTACCCCGGCTATCACTTCTGTGTCACTGTTAGACAGAGGCACAGTATACTAACCTCAAAAAAAAAGGCATAGCAAAATTAATTTAAAATGGGTGGCGAAAGCCAAACACACTCTAGCTAGGCTTATAAATGCCCTAGGGCAGATAGCCTAGTATGAACCTATGAACCTATATAGAGCACAAGCAGAAAACTATAATTCAAAGTGGAAAGGGATGATGATGAAACATGGGGGGAGCTTAAGAAACAAGGAGAGAATAAGATTTTGGATGCAGACCTTTAAGGAGAACAATAGTCATGCAGAATATTATATCCATAAAGTAGCAGAATGTATTCTAGGAACTAAACCAACATGGGAATGGAAAAAGGAGATACTGCTAATAGGGATAACTGCAATTAGGGATACAGACTATAGCCAAGATGGGGCCAGAACTTATTGGAGAAAACTGACAAAGGAACCAAGGTATTGGGAGCAAATAACTAGAGAGAGAAAGATGATAGAATGGGAAGACGCCAAGAATTTATTCAGACTGCAAGTTAGAGATTGCCTTCCCTATCAGGGATTGATATTAGAGTATATGCAAAGAGAAAGAAATATGGGGATCCTAAATAAAAGACTAGTACTGGTAGAGTTTTTAACAGAATCTAGAACAGAAGCTGCCATTAAAATGGAATAATTAGTAAAGCATAAGAATCAATCAGAGGAGGTTATAAAGGATTGAGAAGAGAGACTGGATAAGCAATTCACAAAGAAATAATGGGAGGTGGGATGCCCGTGCACTGGCCCAGTAATCAAGGAACCTCAATCCTCACCACTAACACTAGTGCGGGGCGTCCACATTGGT
Source organism: Protopterus annectens (assembly GCF_019279795.1). Lineage (NCBI taxonomy): Eukaryota > Metazoa > Chordata > Ceratodontiformes > Protopteridae > Protopterus > Protopterus annectens. Next base: position 452,046,654 of record NC_056735.1, read on the forward strand.
AAGGATAACAAATACACACACAATAAAGTACAATTTCCCTTAAGAGCACACAGAGATCAGAGTCAGTCTGGGGCTGGTTTCCTCTCTTTATCTCCAGATCCCCAATAAGACTCCCCACTGCCACAGCTATAGGGTACAGATCTCAGCTGAGTAGTCAAGCCAAAACCTCCAGTACCCTCTCTGTCCAACAAGTGCTTTGTGTCCCTGCTCAAGTAGCTAACACACACACACACACACACTTTGAGATTTGGTTTATATACAAACACATAGACATTCCTGGGGAAGGCTGTCACAGGTCCTCCAGCTATACCCCACTTCTGCCAGGCTATAAGTTAGTAATCATTGCCACCAACTTCTCTTATCAGCTACTAAAAATGCCTTTACCAAAGGGTGTCCAATTATTACTGTGCAATATTATTATCCAATTAGTAAGTGTGACAAACAGCAATGCTTATTTGGAGTGGCTTTGTACAGTATCACTATATACATGCAATGTACTCTGGAGCTTAAATTATCTCTACACAAAACAGCCACAGTTGAAAGGTTTAAAAATATTTAATAATAAATAATAAAAACACAAGAAATACTTCTTACTACACAGTGCTAGTCAAGAGTTCAGAGATCACAGGAAAATGCTTAAAATAATACTGTAGAATAGTCTGACATAAAAATAGAAAACAGCTAGACTAAATCTGATTAAATTCCTATGTAACCCTAAGAGCAATCACAGTTCTAAATAAACTTACATATAGAGCAAAGGCAGAGTACTGGTGAGTAGATGTTCTTTAGACAAAATCCAAAATGCTCTGATTCTCTCTCTCTCTCTGAGAAAGTCTTAAAAATAATACATCACTGCTGACTCATTTTAGATTACATCATTCTTCTCTGGTTCCCAGGCTAACAGAAACTCAGAGTCTTAACATTTCTTTGATCTTGCACCTCGCCAGGAAACTACAGCAATAAAAGCCATTATATATGTAAAATCTAGCAATTAACTCTGGTCTCAAAATGATAGAAGGAATTCCTCAGTCCAGACATTATGTCTCCGAGCTTTGATATCAGCCATACAATGCTTGGCTTATCAGCTTTCTTCCAGCAGAGTGCACTGTGGTTACATTTTTGAAGTACAACATTTAACACAGTGTTCTTACATTTAAGAGGACAAGCCTGTGGATTATATTCATATTTACAATGACATAGAATTATCTACAAAATTCTATCTAGCTAGGCTGGCAGCCTACATGTATCTTTACAAGAAGATATATGTACATCTCCCAAATATGCAACAAAATCTAGAAGATTTAGGATTTTTGCCTAGAAATGTTTATGTGGATATTTTTATACCCCAAGTAGAATCCAGAGATTTTTTCTTCAGGTAGACAGTAAATGTTGGAGGTGTGAAGGGGAAGAAAGAGGTAATTGGGAAGATATTTTCTGGGAGTGCAGTGATTTGGTGGACTTTAAAAATTTCCTGCAAGATGCACTGTCAGAGATGCTGGGTGGACAGATTGGTCTGATGGCAGAGATGATTTTCCTGAGCTATAACACAGAATTGGAATAGCCTAGACATGGGAAGGCCTTGCTGTGTCTATTAATGGTGGCTGCCAAAAAAGTAATTACTAGAATATGGAAATCAAAATCTAAACCAACTATACTTGAAGTAGTGAATATAGTAACAGAGATAAAACAACTGAAACTGAGATATTTAGAAAAGGGTAGGAGCAAACTACATAAGAAAAATAGGAATTGTGGGAACAATTCATACAAGGGAGGAATGAGGCCTAAAAGGCACCCGGACGTAAGTGAGCTATGTAATGTTTGAGTGAGAAAGATTGGGTAGATTATAAGTGATGTATAATGTTTGCAATTGGGAGTATCTCAGTATGGTTTGTGATGTAAAATGCTTGTGACTAGGATTGTGTTGGTGTGGTTTATTTTCATTTATATAAATATACGATTGCCTATGTAGTAAGTGATGGTTTAATGAAGATGTTTCTTGTTTAAAAAAAGCATGAATTGAATAATTTATGTAATATTGCTTAGGTTATATGATATATAGCAATATATGTGAAGTATAATGTTTGGTATGTTAACATAGTTTGATTACTTTTATATGAATGTAAATTTGCCTATGTTACAAGTGATAATTCAATAAAAGTGTTTGAAAAAAATGAACGAGGAAAGATTATTCTGTGAAACAATGCATATAAATATGTGTGTGTGTGTGTGTGTGTGTGTGTGTGTGTGTGTGTGTGTGTGTGTGTGTGTGTGTGTATATATATATATATATATATATATATATATATATATATATATATATATATATATATATATCATGCATGCTTATAGAAATAAAGTTCCTCAGTTTAAGCCCTCTGAAAAGCATGAACAGACATAGAATCACAGTATCATGCAACAGCGTAGAATCTTCAGATCTACATTCTAGTTTCCACATCTAATGACTTAAATTATTTTTCTTTTGATACCTATCTCATTGGAAATCTTTTGCATTTTTTTTGTTCATGTGCTTTACATTCAGCAAGGCAAAAGAAGACAATCATACCCCAAGTATTGTAAGACTAGGACTAGGAAAGCTGCAGTCACTGATCAGTCATTGCTGCAAAGTATGCCAGATTGTCACATTTACAGACTCGGGCGATCATGACACATAATGCATCTGTGTAAAATACTTTGCATTTCAGTAGAATCACTGAACCAAGTTGATATTAGAATGCGATAAATGCTGTGCAAAAATACTAGAAAGTAATGGAAATTGACAAGAAAGCTAGGAAAATGTTTTCTTCATAAAACTGCAGCCAGCTTCCTTCATTAGTGATCAAACTGAATGGTATCTTTGAAAGTGCAACTATATTTTGTCTACAAATGTATATGCTTTAAAATATGCATTATAATGAACATATTTTCTATTTACACAGAGCCCATCTTCATAAATCAGTTCTACCAAGACGTCCTTTTGCTCCACGAAGTATTGCAGATTTGAAAATAGGAAATCTGGTCAAGTTCTCTCGACCAGGAGGAAAGATCAGCAAAGGAACTATAAAGTATCTGGGTCACCTCCCTGGTAGGCAGGAAACATACCTTGGTGTAGAATTAGAGGACAATGAAATGGGGAAGCATGATGGAATATTTGAAGGTGTTCGTTATTTCCTTTGGTAAGATCCAAATTTAACTGCAACAGTAAACTTTTTTAATTTCTTTATTGGTTGATAATATAATCAAAGATACAATAATAATACATCTGAAATTCATTTGAAACAATCAAATTACATAAATGTCCTGACTTCAACCAGGTAAATTTTCCATTTTTTATAAGCTAGTATGCGATTTCATAAAAGAAAGTGAACATGCAGTATATATAGGAAAAGTAGATGTTTATTGTCAATGGAGGGGAATATAACATTGCAGTAGAACAATAGAGAAACAACTTGCAGTTTAATAGATCTTATAAATGTTCTGTGATGTGTCGTGGAACGTAATTCAGGATATAACTGCACCATAGGGTCCATCAGGTGTACAAAGATACTTTATGAGACTTTTTGGAAAGCATGGGTTAAAACAGAGAAATTCTCCCAAAAAGCATAATGATAAAAGTGTGAGAAATAGATACGGAAAGAAAAATGTGTGTCCACAAAGCCTGGAATAAGAGTAAAAAGGTCAGAAAGACAAACCAATTAGTAAAAATTACAAGAAAAACCCAGAAAATCTAGAGTTTTCACTGTGTGATACCTTAAATCTCCTGTAATAGAGGCCCATGTGATATATGCAAATGAGCCCTATTTTTTTTTTTCATTTGATTGTAAAGTTTCTTTATGATGGTGGACCACAAGATGGTTTGTTTTTAAATTTCCCATTGTTTTTGGATCTGTATGGGACTGCAGATTCTTTACATGCATGTATGTGTGTATAAAACGCTGGTGAATTTATCTGTTGTGGGAGTAGCTGGGGTAATGCTGTGTGAATTTTGACACTTCATAGAATTTGAGGAAATCTGTGCACCTGAAGTCTTTGATTTCTGATGTATTGGTTTCAGGGAGGTTTAGATATTTTGAGGGAAAAGGTTACTAGCTCATAGTCTGACTTGTAGTCTGACTTAATCAGATATGCCATTACTAGAAGTTACTAGTGTTCTTCTACTGCTGAATTTTTTTAGGGCCTGCTCAAATTCATTTTGATGTAAACATGAGTATTTGTTTTGTCTATTTTAAACAGACTTCTATCAGGATTTTTTTTTAACATTCCTTCCATTATCCCCAGGTCTGTCTTGTCATGCCTTCCTTTAGACTATGGGGAAATTATGAATAGGATTTTTTGGTTAAGACTGTAATGGTCTACAGACTGATTGCCTAGTACTTACCTATGAACTTATGTAACATACTCACCACCTTGACTAAAGAACAAAACAATTAAACCTTAGTAGTGTGTGCAGAAGATTGCTATAACTTGTGTCGGGGCAGTCTCGTCATTCTTTAATTTTCCTCACAATTAGGCTTTAGAGGTGTGTGGTCATTATTTCTTTAACTATTAAGGAGCCACACATTTGGAATACATTACACATCATTGCCATCTTCATTTTTTCACTTTCCTCAGAATCAGACGTGTACATGTGGTTATCATTTGGAGAGGGAAGTATGCATGCTGTATACATGTTTTGGCAGCAACAAGCTGAAATATGTTGCAATGTTCTGCTTGGGATCTCATTGTTGTCACAGTCTGACATCAGAGAGGATTACAAAAGGATTTTTTTTTTTCGTTATGGATAAGGAGGCATCCTGCACACACACACACGTGTGTGTGTGTGTGTGTGTGTGTGTGTGTGTGTGTGTGTGTGTGTGTGTGTGTGTGTTTGCATGTGTGCATGTGTGTGTGTTGGGGGGTGTAAGAGATAACAGCAACTTGAAATCTGTGTTTCTTCATATTCATCCCAAACTGATTCCAGAGGGATACACAAAAGGTAACTACCTAGTTTCTTTTTCAGGGGGAGGGGGTGCAAGCACTATTCCTAGATGTGATTTATATGCCTTTGTAAGTATTTGTCTTCTCTTTTTATTGGGAAATATAGTTTGTCAGTTTGGAACATTAAGGACTCGATGCAGCTTTTCTCTTCCTTGAAAGAAGTAAGACTGAACTTCTTTCCTTAGTCTTGATTTCTTTTGAGGCCATCATTAGACCAAAATGCTGTAAAAATGCTATAAATTGCACCACAGAGCATCTAGAACCCCATGTCTCAGACCCCCCTGGCTTAATGTCATTATTTCCTTCACAATATTACTGCAATTTTATCCATTTAGGGTGTCCTGAAAGGATGTAAATAGCTTAAGAATAAGTCAGAGTGTGAGAAAAAAAAAATGTAATGTGGAGAGGCGATGAGCAAAATGGTGGGGGGGGGGGGCACTAGCAGGCAGCAGGAGAGGGTACCATGGAGCATGTTATTATGGATCCATTTCAACCATGGCTGCCCCATGACTGAGGGGGTTGGCCAACACTGATGGGGGGTAGCAATGCAGGACCTTAGAGTGCAGCTTTAAAAAAACTGGCTACAACTCTGGTGTGTGCACGTTCTGTGTGGGAGGGTAGGGTATGTATGTGTGTGTGGGATTCATGTCGACTCACTAACACAAATTTCATTGACAGTAGGTCATCAAAATAAATTTGCTGAAACTACTGTGAGCGATCCTTTGAAACAGTCTTCTTTGAAGGGGCAGGCCTCCATGCACCCCATAATGAGGGACAAACCCTTCCCACACACCCCGAAACTTAAATATGCCAACACTGAGGTTGCATGACAGAGGCGAAAGATGAATACTCCATTTTCAAAATAGTTTTGGAGAATTTACCTCAATTCACCTTCTCTGAAATTACCACAAACAGTTTGACACATGCATCTGTTCATTTGTGTCAGCAAGGGAAAACTCTGTTGCCCAAGGGTGTGGGTTTACTGCACAGAGTGTAGGAAACAATACAATAAATTAAGGATGTGTAAATGAATGATCATATACTGCCACATAAGAAAACCTGGCAAATGTTCTTTCTCATTCTAAGTGGTTATTTGCAGTAGAGGATGGCAGTAAATGACACCATACATGTTGGGAGTGTATAGAAAGACTATCTGGAGAAAAGCAGATCTTCGCCTAAGCAAATCATCTTAGTAACCTGTTTTGCTCTTCAGTCTAACAGCAACAAAGTAATTCCATGTTTAATTTCTCCCAAGTAATAATATCCTGCATACTGGTAAAGCAATATCTCTCAGTACAATAAATGTTAGATATAAGCCACGGTGGTACAGCAGTAGCGCTGTTGCCTCACAGCAAGAGGTTCTCCTGTTTGATTCTCGGCTGGAGTGCCTTCTGTGTGGAGTCTGCATGTCCTCCCCGGGGTCGAGTGGCCTCCGAAAGACATGTGTGAATGGGCGTGCCTTCGCTGAAGGCTGGGCGTCGGGCTGGCAACTTGGCACCATAAAAATCGACTGCCAATCATTAGCGGACTGGAGTTCCGCTGTGGCAACCCCTAACCAGGAAAAGCCAAAAAGAAAGACAAGACAATAAATGTTAGATATAATTTTGCATTAATATTGTTATAATTTGATGATTACCATGTTCATTGTAATGTAATATAATAAACAATATTAATTAATACATGTAATGAGAAGCTTGTCTCCATAAACCCCTCTTTAAATGAGCTCTGACCTCAATGCAGTCAGCAAAAACAAACAGAAAAGGCAGGATGAACTATTTATAGCTAAGCAAAATACTGGTGGAAGAAGTGTAGACAAGTTAATTGACACACACAAAAAATCTGGGAGGCTTATGATTCTGTAAGGGAGTAAGGCTATGGGACTAGATATGATAAATACTTGTTATCATGTTTGCTTATTTTAATTATATTTAACTCTATAAATAATGACTGTAGATGGCACCAATAGCAGTAATAACAGTATGAAATACTGTTGCAATTATACAGTAGCCTAGAATATAAATGACTATGTATAGCAATGTCACTGAAGAGACATTACATGATTGCTTAACCATATGCGGTCATTATTATGCATGAACTTCAACAAGAAACAGCAATTTAGTGTACAAACTATTATTAGTACTGAACAGAAAAGCAACATTTCTAGGCAGCAGCTTCCTTATTAGAAAAACTGTCCTAACAACACTTATCTCACTGCCTCCAGCAGATGTAATCAGGAGTGGCTTAGGTCAACTGGTACCCCAGGCAAAAGGGTTCCACAGCACCCCCACCACACCACCCAGTGCCCCATCCTCATCTACCTACACCAAATAAGTACTGGAAAAGTGCCCCTACTAGAGTGGCACCCTAGGCGGCCACCTAGTCGGCCTATACCTAAGGCCGGCTATGGACGTAATGAATGGGCATGTGCACTATTTCAGGTATCAAATTTATATATTTTCTAAAGTGTATAGATATTAAGAATTGCATACTTTGTTAGATGTGAGAAATGTATACCTTTTTTAGTAATGATATAGCTGTGTACAAAGGAACTGTTTTCACAATCATTGCTTCCTAACAAAAGTTGCATTTCTTCCTAATAGAATGGCCCTCTCTGGGCCCAATTCAGAAAGGTTACCACAAGGTGTCCATGAGATTTGCAGCTCTCAGTAACCATTTCTGATTTACAGACAGCCCTGCCATGGTGCTGCAACATGAAGATGTGCATCACCGCAGTGGGCTGTGTCTACAGCCATGCTAAATGCTAATGAGGCATTCCAGGAAAGGCGTATACTAATTAGCTATGTGCTATACCTCAGAGCCTCCTGTAAGAAAGCCATGTTTATCCATCATATAGAGGTGTGTGTGTGTGTGTGTGTGTGTGTGTGTGTGTGTGTGTGTGTGTGTGTGTGTGTGTGTGTGTGTGCGTGTGTGTGTGTATATCCATGCATGGGAGTTGTGTGTGTGTGTGTGTGTGTGTGTGTGTGTGTGTGTGTGTGTGTGTGTGTGTGTGTGTGTGTTTAATGAATGTGTGTGTGTATGGGAGTATGAGTGCCTGTTACACTTCCACACGCTTACAACACTAAGTCCAGGGGACCACTAGTCACCATGGATAAATCTTCACATGTGAGTTTGGGGGATACTAAAAAACAGGGATAACTCTGCAGATGTAGGTCAGAGGGAAACACTAAACATCAGGGAGAATGTTTTATACCTTAACAGCATTTAAACATAACAGCGAAGGGGGAATCACTAGACATCGGGGAGAACACTGAAGGTGTTGGTTAGGAGGAATACTAGACACCAAGGATACTCCATATGCCATGCCTTAAAGGCACTTAATTAAAATTAAAAAAAAATACTGTGGTGAACCACTAGACACCAAGGATACTGCTATAAGTAGCATATCATAAAAACACTAAAATGGGTTCCAACCATGTACCCTTCTACTGCCCCACAGAGGATATTAATCCTCTGTACCACCTCTACATATCAGGGATTTGATGAACAAAAATATGTGATGACAAAAAAAAAGTCAACTATAAAAGGAGGGGAAGATTCAAACCCTGCAACCATGTCTCAGCAAACATTGGCACTAACTTGCTGCACTAATTGGTAACCTAGTGCAGCAGGTTTTTATACATATAGTAAGGATCTCATGCATTATTCAATGCTTGTAATAGTTTGTGATGTACACAGGAGAGAGACAGGAAACAGTAGGCATACCTATCAACCTTGTATCTTAAGACATCAAGACAGAGGTGAAATTAATGGTGGGACAAAATCTGGGATGGATTTTAATTATGCATCCTACAAACACAGAAAGTTGGCAGTCTAACAGCTTTTGCACTGCTGGGGATTTACTGAAGGTTATGAAGTATGAAATTTTAATGTCTGGCATTAATGACTGAAATCATCTGTGATATCAGGGATGTTCTCTCCACCCTGGGACAGTTATGCAGTATGTGGGGTGTGTGTGTGTGTGTGTGTGTGTGTGTGTGTGTGTGTGTGTGTGTGTCTGTCTGTCTGTCTGAATGGGGGTGTGCCTGACCTAACCCAATGTGGCTGCTGCCACCGTTACCTCACGGGAAGTCACAGTAGTTAATGGTGACTCAGTTTCAAGCAAATTAGCCAATAATGATGCCTTTCCTCATTGCATTTAATGTCACTCTGAATCACAAAATACCACATTGTGGAAACAGGACCTTTTTATCGCAGCCTTTAGCACAAGTGGCAGGATTCTTTCTGAATCCCCAGGGTCTGTGTACTATAAGCAGCTTAGTTTAAATAAGAAAAAAATTCTGAATTTTGTTTTGATTTGAAAACACTACTGCCGCTCCTTTCTCTTTGCTTGGATTGCTGTTTGGATTTGGAAAACCTCTAACTTGCACCAGAAGCAAAAGCAGGGCTATTGCACAGCTACTGTTCTTTCCTGTTAATTTTGGATTATAGACTTGATGATATGTAATCTAACCTGGAAGTAGTAAAGCATTTTTATAGGGAATGTGAGGAAAAATCCAGCCTTCTTTCCCAAAATTAACAAATACAATTATTGGTGATCTACTTATGTGTCAGCTGCAGCTACTGAATGTTTTTAGAGCCTATGTGGTAGTCAGGCTATAGTGTTCTCTAGAAAGTGGTAATAATAAGAATATTTAGATGGAACAAGAATTTTTTTTCTTCCAGAGGCTACCAGAACAAGCATATTTTGGGATATTTACTTGTTGAAGTACTAATAAAGTTTTCCTTGCCAATGCTAAACGAACATGCTCCTCCCAAGAAAGAAAAGAGTTAAATTGAATCCTGCACCCTACTTATTATGCGAAACTAAACAACTAATGAGACAAAGGGACAAAGCCTGGAAATCATAGCAAATTCAAAAAATTAGGAAAATTTACAATACTTCAGGTACCTTAGAATACAACCAAGTGTAGCATACAACTGAACAAAAAAAGTCAAGTGTAGCATAAAACTGAACAAAAAGTCAATACTGCTACATGCAGGAAACACCAAAACAATCCAAAACTCTTTTGGGCATCCATCACAAACTTAATATATCTAGGTTGCAATTCATAACCAAACCCATCACCTGTAGATCCCCCTGCAGAAATAGTTAAATTTTACAATCATTTTATACAATCAATCATCTCAATACTAAAAAATAACACTATGTGCAATACAGATCATTTGCAGGAATCCAACTCTCCCTCAGCCTATTTCTCTCTAAAACATTTATCCAGCCTATCAGTAAACAAAAAAAAAAAAAAAACATCTTCAGTCTAAAACCCATGGCCCTGGCCACATTCAGTCTTCTCCCAGAATATCTGAAAATAGCTGCCAAAAGCCTTTCCTTTCTCATAGCCATCCTAATAATGAATTAATGAATGTCATTTCATCACTATATAGAAAAAAAGGCATATATAATGTTACTTCACAAAGGAGATTCATCTCATTCTTTGCTATTTTCAGGCCAATCACTATACTACGCCCATATCAAAAATCCTTGAAAAATACATACACACTCAATTACTTAATTACCTCAGTGTAAATAACCTTCTTTCATCAACACAACATGGGTGTGATCTAACCATAGTACCACCACAGCCTTAGTTCAATTTACTGACACCATCAATAGAAACAGACATTTCAGCAACCTAGTTCTTCACTATTTCTTGAGTTGTCAAAAGCGTTCAGCACTGTCTTCCATCATTTACTACTACAAAAGCTGTCTTCTCTAGGCCTCTGTCTTACCTCTACACCCCCCCCCCCCACACACACACACACACACTGGTTTAAAAGCTACTGATACCAAGTGGGAAAACGAGTATTCCTCCTTTCTACCTGTCCCAGCCGGGGTAGTTTAGGGATCCAAACCAGTACTACCCCTGTTTAATGCATTCCTAAATTATCTACACTCAGTAGCCAAACGTGCTACACTAATTCAATATGCTAATTATTCTGCTTTAATCTGCTGTGCCCCTACCCAGTGCAGATTACAAGAACTGACCCAAGACTTCTTAAATGATAAGTCAATAAAGGTGTTTAAAAAAAGAGTCCTTCACATCCACTGAAACCTAACTAGACAGCTCAGTACTACTACTGAACCCCCCCAAAAAATAAGCTGCTCCTTTTCACTCCTAAATCACATCCACAAAGTAAAGACCAGTTTAACACAATTTAATCCAAGAACACTGATGTATAAAATGTACCAATGCAAAACTTCTTGGGGTCACACTATATGACAATATGAAATATGATTGCATACTCAAAAAGTAGCAAAAAAGACACACCAAACACTTAGTCTGTTGTATACAGCAAAACCTTTCATTACAGATAAAGCTTAAGAAACAAGTGCAGAAACCTAATTACTCCCCATACTACTATATGCCCCTCACATCTTCACAAATCTGCCACTTCTCCAACAGAACAAAACTCAAACAATGTTATAACAAAATTTCAAAATTTGCTGCAAATTTCTTTTACCATGCCTACCACTGCCAAGCCATCATACTGCTAAACAGGAACAACCTACCCCACATCTTTCACCAATCCCAGTTTCAGGAAGTTGATGATGTAATATACAACTTGGGCAAAAACCCATCCCTTAAATCTATGATCCAGCACTACAACCCCAGTAGAAATCTACACTCCCAAGACAAAACTCTACTTACCATAAATAAATATCTAAATACAGCAGGAGATGCACTGTACTCCACCTGTGGCCCCAAATTTTGAAATCTAACCCCCACCTCCACCCCATAGTAAACTAAACAACTGCAAACTTTTGGCCCACTGAGCACGCAGTTCCCTTTCAGGTGCAACCTGGGAGCAATGTCTGGTAATGATCCCAGTTAATAAATGCATAATAAACTACATAAATAAATAAAAATCTTTTTTTTTCTTTCCTGCGTAATCAATTGCGTGCTTTGCCAGTATATTTAGTTGTTTTTTTCTAATATTCTACCTGATTTCCATAGGTTTATAGGTATCTAGTAGGGTATTGATTTGTGAAGATCTTAACAGGCTCATAGGTGATTACTAGGCTAACAACCCCATGGGGTCCTTTTAAAGCCTAGCCATACTTCCCAAATGTGAGAATTAAACCCTGTATCTTGTATTTGTAAAGAAAACAACTTAACCATTATGCTGACACCCCCCCAACTCCCATTATTATGCCAGCCCCCAACTCCCCATTAAGAAGTCTAGTCTTACATTCTCATTGTAATTATTTGTCCTTTATATTTTGTGTATTAATAATCCGGAGGTGGGCAAAACAAGGATATGTTAGGTCATTTCCTTGTCTCATTCAAAGGGACATGGGTGCTAAAATGGGGGATGAGTTTATGATTTCCCATCCACTCACCCAAATTACATTTGAACAGAATAAGAGAAGTACTTTGCTTTATGCAGAGTGGAAAACAGTTCAATAGAAGAAATAGTCTCTGTGATACATACCTATCCATCCAACTTGTCCTCTTTATGTTGCCAAAGAGATTGAGCTACCTTGATACAGTAGTTATACTATTTCTGGACTTGTGATTATGCTATAGGTCTAACAGGACAGAGTCTGTCAAGGCTGTATATGCAAGACAGATTTCACCACATAGCAGTCTGTATGATACAGAGAAGAGAGGCAAAGCTTTGAGATGCTCTGCATAGATTTTATGATTTAGACAATTAAATTTTAGTGAGAAAGTGTTGTGGTCATTCCAGTTGTGACAAGTGTTTGGACAAGTATGTACTGAAAGGGGTGGCTCCTTATTGAAATGTCAGCACTGAAAATGCCAAATGCCAGCATGCTAAAAAAAAACTGAAAATCATAAAGAAGAGCGAATCTTAAACATCACTCTTCTCCTTGAAACGTATTTTTGTAGGGGAAAGACCCTCACCACCCCATTGAACGCATATATCCCAACTCCAAGATCACCATACCTCAGAGAAAAAGGAATATTCTGAGAAATAACCATTTTCGACTTGATATATATAACTCTGTTTTCTTGGCCAGTCAGTCTCCATGTTTTGATGCTCACTCTGGTGAGTCCCAACATTTCAAATGGTTACTGAAAGTGGAATGAAAAAGGACTTCCTTACAATAGTGGATACATGGCAATCAAAGGACAGTTCTCTGTTGACATTAGCTCCTAGATCCCTGACTATGGCATCATCTTTCAGGGGTGTGTTGTTAATGTGATAGTTACAAGGGGAGTCATGCTAACTAAAGGATACTATTATACATTCTTTGGCAATTAGTTTTAGTACATGATTTTGACACCAGCTATTTTTTGGGAAATGCACTCTTGAAGAATCTTGGTGTCCTGTGGGGATTTTTAGATGGCACCAAGTTTACAGTCATCTGCAAACTTGAACAGACATTCATCCTTAACAATTGCTTTGACTTCCAAGAGGTAAAGGCCAAAAGAGGTAAAGGCCAAAAGAAATAAAGCCAGGGGTACACTACTAATGACACAGCTTTTGGAGGCAGTAGAACTGCTCATCCTAATTTTATGAGTTCTCTTTGTGATCCAATTTGCTATCCAGTTAGTTACATAAGGATTTGCATTTAACTGGGAGAGTTTGTCTATGATACCTGAATGTGGGATGGTTTCAAATGCATTTGCAAGGCCTAGATATATGTTGTATACTGATCTGCCCTAGTCCATTACTTCAGTAACCTCCTCAAAAAAGGCAACTGGATTAAGTAGCAGGATCTGCCCTTAGTTAATCTAAACTCACTTAGGTTGAGAGATTCAGGGTTGCCTATGTCCTTATTTAATAATTCTATAATGGTCCTTTCCATAGCCTTACGGATGAGGCTGATCAGATTTATGGGCTTACATTACCCAGGGCCACTGACACCCCATGAAGCCTGTTTTGGAAGCTGATAGTGAATAGTTTAAGCCACATTTCTGGCTCACCAGTAGGCAGCCTGATGTGTCATCCAGCCACAGGGAAGTACTGTTCTTGGCTGTGCATATTTCCAGAGGACTTGTTCTTGGGAGATTTGTGAGGTGGTATAGCTCTGACTATGTGATCTGGGAATATAGGAGGGGAGATGAAGGTGAAGTCTGAGCTAAATTTGTCCACTAGTAGATTGGCTATGTCCTCTGGGTCTAAGTATAAGCTATCATGCACTATTAGCTCTGTGTAGGGCTGTGCATTGTTTCTGAGGTTTCTAACACAGTTAAAGAAAGCTTTGTGGTTAACCTTCACATAGGTGGCTATTTCTACATCATATCTATCTTTGGTTAATTTGATCAGCTCCAGAGTTCCTTGTTAAGTTCAGCAAAAGCATTGTTAGCATAGTGATTGTTAAATTTATTTTTGCATGCAATGAGTTTTTTTTTCTTTTATTATAGAGCTTGTTTATATTTGCATCCCACTATATAGGTTTGTTCTTAAATTTGGAGTTGTATTTACTTTGGATGGGAAGAGATGTATAGATGCAATGAGCAGCTATTTGCATGTGCATAGAATTTGGGGGTAAATAATTGCACATAATCAATGGGGGCATGACATTGGAAGAGGAATTCTGAATTTAGTCTGGTCATCACTCATTCTTAGTAGATTAGCCTTTGCATAATCTGTGAATACCAATGTATTAGAAGATGCTTCTGGCTTTAGTCTTATTGTAAATGTAATTGTTTTGTGGTCTGATTTGACCAGAGAAGAAGTGACAAATGGTGGGGAGCAAAGCTGTCCTATATTGCTAAGGGCCAGGTCCAGGATCTTATCACCTCTGGTTCAGGTGCAGAGTAACTGGTCCAGAGAGTTTGTATTGATGAAGTCCAGAAATTTCTGGGCATGCATGTTTGATTGTTTCTTGGCCTTAAAGACCAAGTGTACAGTAGGATGTGTAAGTTTCCTGGTTAATAAAGGGGTAGCTGAACAGAGTTTGGCTTAATGCATATGAAATCCATACTAGTTAGGTAGATAGTATGGACTAAGGGGGAGGGGAGGGTCCTGTAGTTAACTATGATATGATAAGGAGTTTTGATAAGAGTAAGTTGGATGTGGAGGAGTTAGAGGTTATCCTATCTAATGAATCTGGAGGTGAAATATTTTTTAGGAATTTGAAGATGCCACCACCCGTAGTGCTACACCAAAAAGCAAATGTACCAGAACCATGAGAGCTAATTTCTCCAAACTGTCTATTCCGCATAATATAGTTTCTAATTCCCAAAAAATCATGACTATATCCGTGTATGTATTTGCCACTGGGGTGCCCATGGCAACACCTCTAAGCTGTTTATAGTATTTTTCTTGAAACAAAAACACATTATTTTCAAGTACTATCCTCAATAAATCACATAATAAATCTACATCAATACTGTATAAAATCAATTGATTTAAGATGTACATTCTAACCATCTTGACACCCAAGTCATTGGGAATATAAGTGAATAATGAGTCCACATCAAATGTAACAAAATAGCAAGTAAGTATGCTGATGTTCATCGTGCATACAGCTGCAGTAATCACTGATGGGTTCTCTGCCGTCAGGCGGGTCCTCGGTCGGCCGAATTCCAAAGTCTAGGTCCGGCGTCGGTTGTTGTCGCTTTCTCTCCTGACGTCAGTGAGGCCGGAGTATATAAGACACAGCCGATGCCATGTTCTTCAGTCTTTTTTGCCACGCGGTGCCCGAAGCAGAAGCAGTTCGCAAGTGCCGGTCGGCCAGCTCCTGAATTACAAAAAAATTGGAAACCGAAGTCTTCATTAAAGCTAAGTACCCCATTGGGGAAACTTTTCTTGCCTCAGACCGATGTCAGAAAAAGTTAATAATTGTATTTCTTGTGGGAAGCAAATACCGCATAAGGATTTCTATTCCCTCTGCATACCTTGTTTAGGCCCAGACCACGACGTCTCGGGCTGTCACTTTTGCGCTACTTTCAATAAACGCACTATTAAGCATCGGGCAGAGTTCGCCCAACACTTTTTTGGTAAAGCCTTTGATTATAAAATGTTGTCGGAGACTCCGACTACCGTTTTGTCCAAAAAACGCAAGGACAAGGACCGACACGCGAGGTCCGCAGTCCCCACCGACACCATGCCAAAACCGGCTACACGTGGGCCGGTTCTCAGCGAGACACCTTTGCAGTCCCTGACTACCGACGACACTCCTTTGGCGGTGTCCTCTGTACCCGAGACCGCAGGTACCTCGGCCCTTTCCCAGACTACAACCACCGAAGCCATTGCTAATGTTGAAGCTCCTAATGTGGACAGGTCCACTTCCACCCATGGTGTCTTTAGACCCTCATCTTCTTTTTCTATTAAGGCCTTTACTAAATCCAAAGCAGCCAGGCATCCCAAGAGGCCTGTTGCACAGGGCCCTTCTCCAGGCCCCATGCCTAAAAAACAGATGCTTAAAATGGCTGAGGATTTAATTACTCTTATCAGGGGTTCTCAACCCCCTCCAGACAAGAGACCCAGAGTGGAGGAAGATTCTCCCTCTTCTGATCAGGGCTCCATTTTATCAGAACATTCTGATGTAGAGGAACACTCTTACTCCCCTTTTGAAGATTCGGATGCAGAGCAGTCCATTCCTTCTGTATCTCCTCCTGAGGATTTTTCCTTTGGGGAAACCTTGCACACTTTAAGGGAGCACTTCCATTGGGAAGGCCAAGACTTTTCCGATTCCAAGAAAAGACTTAGGGAATTTCTTTTGTTACCTCAACACAGGCCTCTGGCGATACCTCCTGTTTTGGACATACTTGATGATGTTTATTCGGAGGCTTGCCTTAACCCGGATTCCCTGCCTCCTGCACCAGTCAAACCTGATAGGTACTACAGAGTTCCTAACTCTCACCAATTTCTCTACAAAAGCCATAATGCTGACCCTGAAACCATTTCTCAAGGCCCCAAGGGATTGAAGGCTTCTACTGCCAAGAATCCACTTCCTGCCGAAAGAGAGTCAAGATCCTTAGAAAGGTGGGGAAAAAAGGTATATACCTCGGCCACCCTAGCCATGAGGGCCTTAAATTGTCAGTTTCATATGCTTAAATATCAACAGTTCCTGTTATCACAATTAAGGATAAAATGTCTCAACCTGAACAACCAGATTTGAAGGAGTTGCAGGATATGATGCATAGTGCAGAGCAAGTGGGTAAACACACCTTACAATGTGGCTATGATGCCCTAGAGGCCTCAAGTAGAGCGGCTGCTACAGGATCAGTCATTCGTAGACATGCCTGGCTTAGGGAACAAAGCTTGCCTGATCATGTGAAAGCTAAACTTCTAGATGCTCCTTTACAAAAGGATGTGCTGTTTGGTACTAATGCTGAGGAGATATTATGGAAAATGGAAGAAAAAGCCAAATCTATGCAAACTGTCAAAGCTTTTTTTACAGGTCCAACCACCACGTTTTAGCAGAAATTGGCCTTCAAAAAACTGGTCCTTTCCAGCCACTGACAAGCCCCAAAGAGGTAGATACAGACGCACAAGGGGCAGAGGGCAATCACAAGAATCATATAGAGGCCGACAATGGCAAACTCCAGCACCAAGAGGTGGCGAAGACAGTCCACAACAATACAGGAAACAAGCCCAATGACTCCCTCATTTCCATGCCAAGCAGGTCTCAGCTGGCAGCACCTTTGGGAGGAAAGCTAGCATTATTTGCAAGAAATTGGCATATTGTCACAACAGACAAATGTATCCTGGACGTTATAAACAGAGGCTACAAATTTCAATTCCACACTCTTCCAAAAATGAGAGGCATGCCAAACCTGCCACACAATCAAAGGGCAGAGGCACAACTACAAATTTCAAAGCTCATAGGCATGAGAGCTATACAAGAGGTACCTACTCATGAACAAGGTCAAGGTTTTTATTCAAGACTTTTTCTGGTACCAAGGAAAGGAACAGACTGGAGACCCATTTTGGACTTATCCATCCTAAACACATTTTTACTCGTACCAAAATTCAAGATGCTCACATTACAGCAGCTTCTTCCCATGCTGGGCAAGGAGTTTTGGCTGGTAACATTGGACCTCAAGGAGGCATACCTGCATGTCCCAATTAGACAAAGCTGCAGAAGATACCTCAGATTTCTTGCAGGTTCAATCCACTATCAATTCTCTGCATTGCCCTTTGGCTTATCTACTGCGCCCAGAGTATTCACAAAGTGCCTGGCATCAGTGATTGCCTACTGCAGACTTCAAGGGATACAAATTTACCCTTATTTGGACGACTGCCTGATCCAAGCGGACAGCAAGCACATACTTCTGGAACATCTGGCTTATGTAACACGGTTACTGCATTCTCTGGGATACACAATCAACAAAGAGAAATCCAGGCTAACACCATCTCAGAAAATAAATTTCCTGGGTGCCAACTTGGACACAAACACCCAGATGGCCTATCTTACGCCAGAAAAACAGGGGCAACTAACTCAGTACTTCAAAATACTAGCAAAATGTACCAGGCTTACTGCAAGGAAAATCCTGCAGGCTCTGGGCTTCATGGCATCTTGCATTCTTTTAATCCCATGTGCAAAGCTGCATATGAGGAAACTTCAATGGTACCTAAAAAACCTATGGTCTCAACACAGTCACAGTTTGGAAACAATAATACCAATAATTCCATGTTTGCAAAAGGAATTTCTATGGTGGGCCCAAGCATGTCAAGCAAACACAGGCCTCCCATTCTGCAAGCCTCAAGCAAATCAAGTCATCACAACAGACGCCTCAGATTACGCCTGGGGGGCGCACATGACGGACAGGTGCATTCAGAGCAAATGGTCCCAAAAGGAAAAGCACCTTCACATCAATCATAAAGAAATGCTAGCAGTAATAAATGCAATTACAGCTTTCAAGGACCTCCTGCATCCAGGACAATTACTGATAAGAACAGACAACACCACAGTAATGTGGTACATAAACAAACAAGGAGGAACACATTCATACCCCTTGTGCAGACTAGCCATGACTCTTTGGAACTTGGCTCTGGAATGGCAAATCAAACTTCAAGCACAGTACTTGCCAGGATTGGAAAACACGCTGGCAGACAATCTAAGCAGAAATATGACAGATCCACACAAATGGAAGTTGCATCCTCAGGTGTTTACAGAGATAATCCAAGCGTGGGGGAGGCCAGACATAGATCTTTTTGCCTCCCACAGGAATCATCAATTGGAAAAGTTTTGTTCGAGGACCTTTCATCCAAAGGCCTGGAGAGTGGACGCCCTTTCATTCAGTTGGACAGCATGGACAGTTTACGCATTCCCACCTCTGCCTCTTCTGCCCAAGGTGCTCTTGAAAGCAAGAGCAGACAGACCGAAGATGATACTGATTGCTCCAGACTGGCCAAGGCAACACTGGTACCCGCTCCTGAGGAGCCTAACACATACTCCTCCCTGGTCCCTGCCTCTAATGCCTCTTCTGCTGACTCAGCACAGCTACAAAACTCTTCACAGTCAGCTGAAAACACTCAATCTCGCTGCATGGAAAATTCCTTAACACCACAACAGACCCTACTCTCCAAGGAGGTGCAGGATGTCATTTTGGAGGTCAGAAGGCCATCTACTAGAAAAGCTTACTCCGCAAAATGGAAACGGTTTTGCTCTTGGAATGAGAAAAAAGGCCAGGACCCTAGAAAACTGAACTTGCCTCAGGTATTACAGTATCTAGCTGAGCTGCTGAACAGTGGGCTTTCATTTTCTTCCATAAAAATCCATGCCTCAGCCATTTCTGCAGAATTCAACACAGATCCTCCTTTATTTTCTCACCCACTCTTACGACAGTTCCTCAGAGGGGCTAAGAATATAAGACCACCAAGGAAACAACCAATACCAGCCTGGGATCTTAATTACATACTAGAAAAATTAACATTGCCTCCTTTTGAGCCAGCTGCCTCAACAGATTTGCAATATTTGTCCTGGAAAACAGCCTTCCTTCTGGCTATCACTTCAGCTCGTAGGGTTTTGGAACTACAGGCCCTCATGGCGGTGCAGCCCTTTCTCATCTTCCATCAGGACAGGGTTTCCCTTCGTACCAACCCGTCATTTATGCCTAAAGTGGTATCCAGGGTAGCTTTAAATCAAGCCATACACCTACCTACCTTTTACCCCAATCCTCAAAACAAAGGGAAAAGGCTGCTACACTCTTTAGACATCCATAGGCAGCTACGTTATTATTTGGACAGAACAAAGTCCTTCAGGAAATCAGAACAACTCTTTGTATCCTATGCTGTAGGGGCTCAAGGGAAGCCAGTTACCAAGCAGACTATTTCAAAGTGGATAGGCCACTGCATACGGTTTTGTTATTTCTATCATGGGAAATCTGTTCCTACAGG